>NC_051069.1:60851168-60856168 GCF_004664715.2 Peromyscus leucopus
ATAAGGAGTTAGCCGTAGTAAAGTGTAGAGTCAGAAAGAAAGAAAATTTAGGAAGCGAAGAGAAAGGAGGAGAGTGAGTGAAGATAGAAGAGTGGAAGAATTAAGTAAAAGCGTGATAATGTAGAATTATGAAAAGTATATGCGGTAATGTTCTGGGAGGTGTTAGGGTATGCGCTTGAATAATGGAGTAACCTGAACAGAGGGTATTGTATGAGGATGGGGGCATTGAAGACTATACCAGGGCTTGGATGACGAGGGAGGAGCTCATTTAACATTATGAGGAGAGCATGAAGACTCTCTTAGGTTGACCTTACACATGCATCAGCCATATCTCTGAATAGTCTGCCGATGAACTCGATTTGCTAACCTGTGGCTCAGAGGGAAGAATGCCTTTCAAGGTAATTTAAGAGGAGAATCCGTATTACAAGTTCCTGATGGATGGGTTCAAGCACAGCGTCTCAGTGGCTGACCCCACATCTGCCATACCGTGTTAGTAGAGGTGTGAGGGCAGTTGAGCAACTGGGCTTCGGGTGAATTATCATTTTAAAGGGGGGGAGAGGGAAGAGACACAGATTTGATCGATAAAGAACGGGATAAGGACATGAGAGAGGAACAGAGAGAGAGACAGAGACACCAGCAGATTGCAGACAGAAGAGAAAGTTGGATAAAGGGGTAGTTCTAGGAGGAGTTCGGGGGAGGAACAGGGGTTAAGTCTCGAAGTATCGCATTAATGAAATTGTCAAGAGAATTGATACAATGTATAATGCTTGAACAGAAGTGGATGATCATGAAATTATAGGGCATGGTGTTCTCTATAGCGAAAGCCACTTCGCTGTAGAGAACAGAAAAAAAAACAGCAATGGACCGAAGGGAGTGGCCACAGCATCTCCAAAGTCCATTTTGCAGCTCCAACAGCAAGAAGTGTGACTTGTGAAGAAAGGATCCGTGGATTTCTATGAAATGTGGGGGACACGACAAAGACTGTTAAGACAAGCTTAAAGAAATAAGGAGGAATGTGAGGGTGCAGAATTGAAATTACTGGAAATGAGGATCGGATGTCAATCTGAGCCGTTACTGAGTCACGGCTCCCAACGAGAAGTGGCATTGTTATGGACACATTTGACGATTGGGCCGTTCACTTGGGGGTAAAATAGTCTGTTAGTCATGGAAGAACGAGTAAATCCACTGAGGAATGTTGCACTAAGGTGGGTTATTGCAGGGCTGCCGGGAAAGTGGCCAGACTGCTCTTGATGGGTGTTGAAATTTTTACCGGCAAGAGCATTGGGCAAAATTTTTAGGAAGGAAATTAACACTTGGTGAGGTTTTGAAATTTGGAAGAATATTGTCTCAAAAATTAACATTGTCCAAAGGAGTTAGATGGGAACGATTGAGGGAACACGATAGAAACGACTAGTCGTCCTACCCCGCCACGGCTATCGGAAGAGAGAAGCTTTCAGTTCTCAGCACGTGTAATTGATATATCTCGATCTGTGGCCTATGCTGACAGGTCTTGCCTCCATCAGGGGGCGATCAGAAACCGAGCTGCCTAGACATGGTCGTGTGTACGGGCTACGACTCGTCCCTCCAGTTGCAAATCGGACACTGAGTCTCTTCGAACCACACTCCACGGCAGGGCTGCCCTGTGTGTCACAGGAGGAGTCGACCATTGACAGCGAGTGCTGGGATCCCAGGGCATTTTTTATGTTCTTAAAGAGAGAAGGAGAAGGAGAAAGGGTAAAGCTGGTGTGGTGAGGGTAGGTGAGCGGGAAAGCGCTGGGCAGGGTTTATGGAGGGAAGACATAAGTGACCAAGAATACGGATAGATCGCGAACGATCGATACGTGCTAAGAGATAGAAACACATGACAAGGTTATTAGGTAAGTTACTGACTCTTGATATATTTTCGATGTGGTATTTGTGTATAAGAGCAATGTGTGTAGGTTTAAAGAGTATTTCTAGATGCACAGTCAGTGCGATTATTTAAGCGCATGCGGTGGTTCTGGGGAGGGCGAGAGGAAACCAGTGGTAGTGGCAGTTCCTCTAAGTTGTTCTCTTCGTGAAGGACACAAAGTCTTGCAGTCAACAGGCCACTGGAGTTATGTAAAGTAGGGCTGACTGTGCTAGCCGACCGAGAGATAAACCTGCAGGATGAAGATTTCGGTCTTGTATTCTCACCTGAGAACCTTGGGTCTATAGGAGCGGTCAACGCATGAACATTAATGTAAAGTAGGTTCCATCACCCGTCAGATACCTATAGAAAGAAAGGTGGAGTGTTTGGAGATCAACTCGAAGATACTTTCTAATGAGCTATAGCAAGACAAGGCATTTATTACTGATCTGCTACGTGCATTGACTTTTAAATTCATATTCATGTGTAGTGTGTTTTTGTGGTGTGGAGTGGTGTTGTGTGTGTGTGTGGTCATGTGTGTGCGGCGATTGGTTGTTGGCAGCGATGATGACGGGAGCACCCCACACACACAGGGCTGCACATTGATCGGATGCTGCAGTGCATATGAGAGAGGAAGCAGACTAGAGGGAAATTTGGGAAGCACTAAGTTTTGCCCCTCCCACCAAGTGGGCTGACTGGGAGGTTTTGAACTGTTAGAGTCATTAGGCGCGTGAGCTTGGCAAATTAGCCGTTTAAACAGCCTACTCAGGATCATCTGCCAGTTCAACTTTAGTGCATTGTTACTTGACTATATTGATTAAAAAGCCAAAGAGACTAATAAACAAAGAACTATCAGTAAGGGAGGTTGACTACGGACATTCCATGAAATGGATTCTTTATGGCACTGTGGTGAACTATGGTTAGTTACCGTATCATATCGCTTAAAGATTTGCATCTCACAAACTTTCATGCAATCCCCGTTCTGAGCTCAAAGAGACTCGTGGACTCTCAATATCTATAGTTGATAGAAGCTTGAGTGGCCCCAAAGGGCGTTGGGGAAATATTGTAAGAATGCAACATCAGTAGTGAAGTGGGGGCAGGAAGCGCTGAGACTCCACCCATAAGCTGGCCTGCACACCGACAGGTCCAGTGGACCTAGTCATGCACGAAGTCTAGCTCTGATACAGACTCTTGCAGACAGGGAGACAGGAGGGCGTTGCACTCTTCCAACAGAAGCTCAGCATGCTCGTAAGTCTCCAATGAGTTACAGGGATTGTATCTGTTGGCCTGACTGCTTTCATAACTTGGAAGTATATGAATGCTCCGAAGTGCACACCTTAATTCTACAAGGAAAAATAGAAATACAAGACAAATAATAAAAAGGGGTTCTTCTGGACATCCGATGTTTAAGACACGTATACTATGGATGAAAATGTACAACATTACTCCAAGGACCGATGCAGGCCGGTGACCAGACACTCAGATTCTAAGGCGACTTGGGCAGGCTTTTTTCTGACGGATTTTATCGAAACAATGCGAGTACGATATATCTTAGCCGCAGCACATGAAAGTAGTTATATTGCCTAGAAAATGAAAAAGGTACAAGCTTCTCCAGCGAAGTTGATAAAGACTCCAAGATCAAAGGGTAACACAGGGGCATCAAGTTAATGCCTCCCACAGCCAGCCTCGTATGGCTGGGCCACCGCATTGCATCCTGGGAGAATGGGAGCAGGGAGCCGTCTACCTGTGGTCTGTCAGGGGTTCATGCTCGCATTATGTTGTGTGATGATTGTAAGTGCTATCGTATTATCGGTTTGTGGGAGTAAAATTGGCAAACGCAAGTGGTGTACGCTGTTTAGTCAGACCTAGAAGTAAGAGGAAGGTGCTAGTGATTATCAAAGTTGATATGCATATTTTGAATGTCGAAGACTGCGCAGGCAAAGTGGCTTGGGTAGTTAGCCAGGTTGATTTAATAATTTCAAGTGGGAAGGGGTATTGTCTGATAGTTGAAGGTCACACTGGACGGATATATAGGTTTCAGAGACGCATTAAGGGGTTGATGATAGCTATTCAGTTCGCATGATAGATATCTGTGCACTGTGTCCGTGGGCACCCAAAGAAGATTGTGGATATGGTCTACACCAAAATGGTCTAAATTGTTGATCAGTAGATTATGATGGAAGCTCTGTCAATTTAAATTATGATCTCTTTGGAAAATAAATGCTGGAGATGGCTCATTGGAACCACGAAGTGAAACAACATAAACCACAAAGTGGTGGTTACAGTGGGATGTGGTTGGTTGAGTTTTGGTATCGTTTGTAGTTGGCTACTTTTGTTGGGTTGCTGGTGAGTAGAAGAGCAATCAGATTAGATGTCAGATGTAGGCGCAGGGTGTAGATGATGAAGCTATCCTCCAAGAAGGTTCGACTCTTTAAGGACACGCACATGCATGCCCGGATGGAACCAGAAATATGATACAGCCTCTCAGGTGGTTTACGAGTGCGACTTATGTGTTGGTTGGTGGCTATAATCCAAGCCAGTTTAGAGAATTTGACTAGAAGTGGGACGCTCATCAGCAGGGAGCCATTTCCGTTTAAGAGTACTTTTGAGTGTATGTTCAGGTTTTTTAAAAAAAGCCAAGAATAAGGGGACTGGCATTGTCCCAATTTTATTATGGAAATCTATATATCCTTGAACTTTGGGGGTGACAACCCAGCAAAATGTCTGTTGCCTCTACCAATAATCTTTCCCAGCTTATATTTTGGTTTTAAGATAGTACCATGCTCAGGCCTATTTGCTTGTTCCTTATTTTGGTGGCTCAAGTGGTACATGTGGTGGTAATCTAATTGTACTGAAATATTATTTTGTTTGTATGTTAATAAATAAAGTTGCCCAGGGGTCAGAGCTATTAGAGCCATAGCAAGAGTGTGGCGGTGGTGGCACACACCTTTAATCCCATAGATATCTGTGTGTTCAGGGATACAGCCAGCATTGGAGACATACGCCTTTAAGACCTAGGGGGCTGTACATTCAGACAGTGACGAGGCAGTCATGTGTTTGGGTTTACAACCAATGAGAAGGCAGAACAACATACTATAAAAAAAACAAACAG
>NC_051069.1:60861168-60971726 GCF_004664715.2 Peromyscus leucopus
TTCTGCTATTTTGGGGGGTCCACCACTCAGCTCCTAAATAAATCACACATGGAGGCTTATTATTAATTATGAATGCTCAGCCTTAGCTTGGCTTACTTCTTGCCAACTTTCCTTAATTTTAAATTATTCCATCTACCTTTTGCTTCTGGGCTTTTCCCATTCTCTATTTCTGTACACCTTTCTTTCTTACTCTGCTGCTGGTTGTGTATCTGGGTGGCTGACCCCTGGGGTCCTCCTCCTTCTCTTGCTCCTTCCTCCCCTTCCCCCGAGTTTCTCCTTCTATTTATCCTCTCTGCCTGCCAGGCCCACTGATTTCTATCTCCTGCCTCACTATTGGCCATTTAGCTCTTTATTGGATCATCAGGTGTTTTAGACAGGCAGGAAACACAGTTTCACAGAGTTAAACAAATGCAGCACAAACAAAAGTAATGCACTGAAAATAATATTCTGTAACAGGTTACCTCAGGAGAGGGTCTGCTGTAACATCCAGTGTTCTGGGTCTCAGTTTAGCTCCTTGTCTCAACATGTATCCTTTACTACCTCAGGACTCAGGAACCAAGAAGGAATTAGGTGCATCCCCTCAATTTGGACCAGAACCATGAGCTAGAAATAGATCTCTTTCCCTTGTAAGTCATCCAGCCTGTGTATTTTGTTGTTAGCAACAGAACATGAAATAAGACACTGGCTAAAGATAACTTACATAAATTCAAGTGATTAAAGCACATTGACTAAATAAACATCATAATAATGTAAAAAGAAACAAGTGAAAGAAAGACATGAAACTCACTGGAAAGCTCTAGAAGTTTCTGGGACACACACACACTGATCGCCTTGAAAATTGATAATTAAATTTTTAAAATTGCCAAGCTCAATATTTCTATTATAAGTTGTATTTTAAAAATAGCAAATTTTCTTTTGGAAGAAAGAAAGATAAGAATGATTTGTAGGAGATAAAATCAGAAAGCATAATAAAAGTAGAAAACCATCTGTGAGCAGTCTCTAAAGAAATAACCTCCACTTGTGATGCCTAAAAAGTCCTCAGAACACTCAGCCATCTTACAGCTGTGTGTCTTTGTGGGGCTACCTCTTCACAGGCTTCAACCAAACCAGCAGATCAATGTGGATGCAGACAAGAGACTCCAGCTATCTTCTGTGAAGGCCAATATTAAAATTACTTATAAACTTGTAAAAAAAATGCCGTTGTTCTTTTGGTTTATAAGTATATCTTAATTTCATTTAAAAATAACAAACAGGATTTGCTGTGCATGTATCATGTTAGAGATTCATGAAACTTTAACAAAACAATTATACTAATAATCAGAGACACTTATAATTACAATTTTATTTGCTATTCTTCTCATTGAATTTTTTGGCTCAGAAAATTAATATCTGGTGGGATTATTATTTTTCAAATGAAGAAAACAAAGTTTAAAATCTACAACATCACAGGACTTGAGAGATAGCTCAGTGGTTAAGCATGATTTCTGCTCTTCCAGAGGATCAGAGGTGGGTTTTCAGTACCCACATTGGGTGGCTCACAACCACCTATAAGTTCAGCTTCATGGAGCCAATGCTCTCTCCTGACCTTCATAGGCATTGCACACTCCTGGCATACACTGTATTGAATATATATGTAATATATTATATATATATATAATATACTATATATATATATATATATATATATATATATATATATATATATATTTGTGAGGTGCCAGAGGCACAAGGGTGCTGGGGTCTAAACTGTCCTATGATTGAGTAGCAGGTCTTTTAAGCACTGAGCCAACCCCTGTAATATCAGTTTTAGTTTCTACTATGGTCAACATTTCTAGGCATAATCTATATATACACAAGATCTTTGGGGTCTCAGTAATTTTAGAATTCCTAGGACACCCAGAGTCCCGTTGTTCTTCTAAATATGATTTTTATATAGTTGTTAAACTTCTGCTATTCGAATTCCAATTTCTCCCACCTATTAGGTCTGTGGCTTTGAATAGCTCATTTAATCTCCCGTGCTTTCATTTTCTTATCAGAAAATAGCAGTGCAGTGTATAATGATGTAAATAAAACCTGCAACACCCTAGCAGACACAGCCCAAATGTTCATTAGTAGTTTTGATGGTCCAATAAGTGAATGCTTATTTACTATCTACTATTTGCCTGTATAACTCTATTTGAAAATATGCCAGAAGTTTATTTTCTATAACCACTGAAAGCTTTTTACTGGATTTGGTTTTCATTGTCTGCTATGGATATCACTCTGTATGCTGTGAATGTGTTGCTCTGATGTGGTTGATAAATAAAATGCTGTTTGGCCAGTAACCAGGCAGGAAGTATAGTATAGGTAGGACAAGCAGAGAAGAGAATTATGGGAACAGGAAGGCTGAGTCAGGAGTCACCAGTCAGACACAGAGGAAGCAAGATGTGAAAGTACCAGTGGCAACTTACAGATGAATAGAAATGGGTTAATTTAAGATATAAGAACTAGATAGCAAGAAGCCTGCCACGGCCATACAGTTTATAAATAATATAAGTCTCTGTGTGTTTACTTCGGTCTGAGTGGTTGCAGGAGCTGGGTGGACACAGGAAAACTTTGGTTACAAATGGTGCTAAATGGCTCAAGTTTCCACCTAAAACCTGAAAATACTTAGTAAGCAATTCTAAATGGTGCCAAAAACAGATTCCTGCTTCACGTCTCATGCAGGCAGCGAGATACCACAACAGGCGGGCTTGAGTTACAGTTTGGCAGGTTCGTGGGGTGTGGGCTTGACCAAGGGCACGGCTACAGATTCCCACCACAGTACACAGAGGTGTCTCCAAGCTGTACAGTGTGGTGCCTGGTGGATTTAGCCTTTGCTAGTAAAGACAAAAAAAAAAAAAAAAAAAAAAAAAAAAAAAAAAAAAAAAAAAAAAAGGTTTTTGGGCTATATGCTGCTGGATGGAGGCACAGACCCACTGCTTCCAAGAGTTGGTGGTACACATGACTCCAGACCCAGAGCTGGTGGTAAGCATACCACCGCCATGTTGGGAAGCTGAGGTGGGCAGAAATGCTGCAATTTAAAGCAATAGATTCACAATAAGGCAGATTCAGATGGAACAAGACTTTAAAAGGTTTACATTATGTGTAAAAATGTATGTAGGCTTGGAAGAGAGAGGAGTGAATATAGACAGTAATATAAAGAAACAGTTTTAAAAAATAAAGTTTTTAAAGAGACAGTAATGGTAGTATAAAAAATAAGCCACATAAAGATGGATATTACATAGAGAATCTGGATTGTGTTGTCTTTGATATTTTTAACTGCAGAAAGACATTTAATTATAAAGGCTGCTCAGTTAAACCAATATGTATATTTTAAAGGTATTTTGACTTCAAAATGTGGATCTAAGGATACATTGCTTTGGAAAGGAGGCTCTGTTGTGTTTCCACAGGAAACAAGAGGCTATGGATTTGTTCCAGATTAAGATACATCAGGTTTGACAGGCCAAGACCCCCTGAGAGGCCCAGATTATCCAATATCCAGAACAGTTTCAAAGCAACTGGCTCAGACAAATCAGCATCACAGACTACTCCAGTCAGGACTTGACCATAATTCTTAGTTTTCTCAGGATCCCCATTAGATTGACAGCACCCTCATCCAGCAAGAAGTAGTATGAGAAGCTACACCCAAATTCCCAAAATATTGTTTATGAATGTTTATTTTTATTTGAAGTAGGTTGATTATAAATGCAATATCTTTCTAAAGAAGAAAAGGAATAGTGTAGATATAATAGAATGAAAGGGTAGATTAATGAACCTACTTTTAAAGAGCAACAACTTGTTTAGAAATGTTTTACATTGCTATGAATTTTAGTTTATTGATACAAGTTTAAATTTAATTTTGTTATACTGTATACATATTTCTACTCTCATTGGAGGTATTATGTTTATGTAACTCACTTATATTGTAATGGATAATTTAAAAATACAGGTTAATAATTAGTCTCATATGATAGTCAAACTTATAGTCAAGTTTTCTAGGTATACATAGATATAACTCAATTAGGTAGGTAATCTTCAAACACTTAAAGACCTACAGAATATGGCATTTAAAATGTTTTTAAAATTTAGACTTTCTGGACAGTGAGACATATCTGCTCCTGGCAGCACTGATTTACTTCAGAGAGGAAGATGGGCATCCAAGACACTCCATATGGAGTTTATCTTCTTCTTCTTGGCAAAAATAGCCATTTAGACAAGAAACTGTTTTTGCCTGGACAGCTTGATTGACTGGAAATGCAGGACCCATAGGAAGGTGACCACTGAACTTTGCAAGGTGAAGTGGCCCTTCAGGTTCCTGCTTCACAGAGGAAACTGCCAGACATTCTACAGGACACAGGGAGAAGTAACTGAGAGACTATAGTACTGTGGGCTGAAGATAGATGCCCCAACTTTACAGAGGAACTTTGGATGACTGTCCAGGCTGTCAGATATCTCTGTCTATTCTTGTAAGACTCCCAAAAATTGCTCTTGTCCTTCTCTTGTTTCTCAGGTAATATTATATCCTTCTGAGGTCTTTGATGTAGTTGAAGACTAGATAGTTATAATTTCCTTAATTATCATAAAAGATAAGTTAGATATAAAAACCCTAGACTCACAAATACAGGATAGATAGGATATCTTCTTTAATTTTGCCAAATACAAATAAACTATATATTATAAATAGACTAGATATTGTAACTATAATTCTTGCTTGATAATTGTTTTGTTATATGTAATCTTACTTTGTTAAAGTTAAAAACCTGTCTTTTTGAAAAAAAAGAAAAGGGAAAGTGCTATGGATATCACTCTGTATGCTGTGAATGTGTTGCTCTGATGTGGTTGATAAATAAAATGCTGATTGGCCAGTAACCAGGCAGGAAGTACAGTATAGGTGGGACAAGCAGAGAAGAGAATTCTGGGAACTGGAAGGTTGAGTCAGGAGTCACCAGCCAGATACAGAGGAAGCAAGATGTGAAAGTACTGGTAAGCCACAAGCCACATGGCAACTTACAGATGAATAGAAATGGGTTAATTTAAGATATAAAATTAGATAGCAAGAAGCTTGCCATGGCCATATAGTTTATAAGTAATATAAGTCTCTGTGTGTTTACTTGAGTCTGAGTGGCTGCAGGAGCTGAGTGTACACAGGAAAACTTTAGCTACAATTGTCTTCTTCAGATACTTATTATTTAATGGGTTAAATATTGACTTTCTGTTCACCAGATTCATTATCAAACTACAAAGTGAGAATATCATATTCATTACAGTCAAATAGATTTCCACTGAAATTTAGCTCAATCAGTATCTACCCTGTAAGATGATTTATTCAGGCTATTTTCCATATGTAGAGTTGAAGATAAATCCTATATGTAGCCTCTGAATTGAGGCGCTAGATGAGAGAGAGGCTACCACAATGACTGATATGTGGCATAAGCAATAATTTATGAGATAATTTCCAGCAGTTCGTTATTTTCTCACCATTCTGAAATAACACCTTCACTATGAGGTCTGTGCAATTGGGGTCACCTTCTGCTCTTTCCAGCTTCCAGTACAGATTTTAATTTCATGGCTGAGGTTTGGGCTTTACTGTTGTATTTCTCTTATCTAAGTTCATCTTTTAACCTCATCTAGCTCTTTTTTTTTCTTCTGATATTAATTCTTGTTTCTCAGATGCTGTTCTCATTAATAGCAATCTGAAGGTTATTTTTCACAGTTTCCTTTTCTTTCTTCCATTTAATGCATGTTAAGTATGCCTTTCTAAGATCTAAAGGGCTGATTACTGGAAAGAGTGTTAAAATACATAACCTACTAGGCTGCCATGGAGAAGAACGTGGAATGAGAGACCAGAGGTCACCAAAACCTGACACGTTTTAGTTCATGCCTTTGAGCTGAGTGAGAAGGAAATGCTAGGAAGAGCAGCTGGAGAAGGAAGAGCGAGCTAACTGTGAAGATGACGAGACTCACCCCAGTTGCTCAAGGAAGCCTGTGAGGCTGTCAGAGAGAACAACAGCAAAACGTGAAAATGAGACTACCTGCATGGGCATGCGATGGGGTTGTGGAGAGGAATGGTATGTTCTGACTTCTGTTTAAGTAGCATCACTGGCATCTAAGATGGGAACAGAACCTGGAAGCAAGGATAGCGATGAGACCATTTCAAGCTGTCACAGTGAACCCTAAGTGTTATCATGGGAGATTGCAGCAAAGTGGTCAGTTGGGTGGTCAGAACAAATGAGGCTTTGGACACATGCTTTGGGTGGAACCAAGTTACTTGCTAACACATCCTAGCATTTCACATTTTATTTATCAGTTAGCCTTCTCTGTGAGGAAACCGAAGGGGAGGCAAGGGGAGGGGAGGGTCAGGAATTGGAAGGGAAGGGAGAGAGTCTCCCAAACAACGTGGAGAATAAATGAATTGTGTACAGGGAAAGATCCTTATTTAAGATACCAGTTTTAAATATCTCCTCCCATTTAGTCAAATTTTCCTTTTAACTATTCAGTTATCTAATTTGTACCTTCCTTGATGTCAATGAGTTCATTAGAAATGCTGATGAACACTAGACACTAGCAGATGGGCAACATGTAACATAATAGGAGAGAAGGCTCCTGTCTCAGCTCTACCATTTCCACACTGTTTGCCTAGGAAACTTCCTGGCATGAAGAAAGTAATTACTAAACCACTATTGTAAAATTTGCTCATAACCTAATTAGGCAGATTAACAATCTAGAACATCTGTTTACAAGTGTTTAAGCATGTAATCATGGGCACTTGGCCTTCATAGTGCCTCTATCTTGGGGAATCATGCCCAGGTACTTTTGCTTTCAAAACCTTCTTTATAGAACAAAGATGGCTCCCAATGGGGACTTACTTTCTTTTTTTCTATCAAAAATATTATGTTTATCTCCAAGCCATATTGTATGGGCTGTTGACCCAGCATCTGCCATTCTACTGGGAAGGTTGTCATCATAGAAAAGGTCAGCATCATAGATATCCTTCTACCAAGGACAACACAAAGCTTGTCTCTAAGTTTAAAAACTACTATTAAGTATCATGAAAGAAGATATGCCTGTGTGTGGTGAGAGAGTCTTCAGCATCTTACACTCCTCAACATTCTACTCTTCCCTCTGCACCTTTTGTTTAAAATTAATCACAGTGGCTCCTGCAAGGCCTGACCTATGTATTGCAATGAGTAACTTCTCTGAGGGAAGCAGTCAATGCAAATCCATATCGCGTGACCTTAACTTGAAATCTCTTCTTGCATCGCTTCAGCAACTCACTTCTGGTTTTGCAGTCATTCCATAAGATATTCCTTATAGTATGGGAAGCAATGATGATTGAAACGACATCTTGTCTGGACCTGTCAGCTTTATTAATTCTTCAAATATCCCCATATATTTCTTTATGGAAACAACAATTGGTTGTGGAACAATAAAGAACATGGAAAGTCTATGTATGTTTTCCTGAAGACGATATGATTATATTGGATAATGTGCCTCCAGAAAAATGGTGAGTAATGAAAATATATCAAGGAAAGAGCAGCAATTGAGATTAAATGAATTTAAAACAAACTTAATAGTATGTTAAAATTTGTGCACATGGAAATTTGCTTCTTTAGTCCATAGAAGTTAGAGTGAAAGAAAGAGAAGAAAGAAAGAAAGAAAGAGAGAGAGAGAGAGAGAAAGAAAGAAAGAAAGAAAGAAAGAAAGAAAGAAAGAAAGAGAGAAAGAAAGAAAAAGAAAGAAAGAAATGCTGTGGGATAATGCTTTTGTATACTGGTTTAATAAAATGCTAATTGGCCAGTAGCCAGGCAGGAACTATAGGTAGAATAAGCAGACAAGGAGAATTCTGGGAAGAGGAAGGCTGAGTCAGGAGATGTCAGCCCACCATCTAGGGAACAGCATGTAATGGCACACAGGTAAAGCCATAGAACATGTGGTGACATATAGATTAACAGGAATGGGCTGAGTTTAAGTGTAGGAGCTAGTCAGTGGTAGGCCTGAGCTAATGGCCAAGCAGTTATAATTAATATAAGTCTCTGGGTGTTTACTTGGGTCTGAGCAGCTGCAGACTGGGTATGACCCAGGAAAACTTCTAACTACAAATGGAGCCAAAACATGGCAAGAGTTTCCACCTAAAACCTGAGAAAGCTTTAAAAAAAAACAGACAAACAAACAAAAAAAGATTCTAAAACAGAGCTAAAATCAGCTTCCTAGTTGTCTCTCTCAGGCCAGCTGCAGCCTGCAGTCTTGAGCTACTCTATGGCGGGTTCATGGCAGAGCATGTGGGTTGACCTGCAGCATGACAGATTCCTGCCTCAGTACACAGAGGTGTCTCCCAGCTGCACATTACACTGCATAGAGGATTTAGCCTTTGCTAGTACAGACCAAAAAAAGGAGGTTTCTGGGCTACATGCTGCTTTGACAGAAGCATAGACCCACTCTCTTCCAGAGTCAGCAGACAGCCTGGCTCCCAGAGCTGGCAGTGAATTATCTCTACCATGTTGAAAAGCTGAGATGGGTAGAGTCAGCAGCCACGGCTGCTGCTTCAGTCTTAACCACTGCAGTTTAAAGCAAGAGATTCACAATAAGGCAGACTCAGATGGAATAAGACTAAATGGTTTACAGTGTGTGTAAAAATACATGTAGGTTTAAAAGAAAGAAAAGAAATATAGACAGTTACATAAAGAAAGAGAAAGTTTTAAAAAATAAAGTCTTTAAAGAGGAAGTAAAAGTAATATAAAAATAAGCCATGTAAAGATGAAAATCACACAGAGAGTCTGGATTACATTGTCTTTGGGATTTTTAACTGCAAAGAGACATTTGATTGTAAAAGCTACAGAGTGAAATCAATACGTATATTTTAGCTTTTATTATTTATCCAGACATCTGTACGTGTCTTATGAGTGTTTGCAATGTGTATGTGGGGTGGATACCAGAAGAGAGAGTGGGATCCCCATCCCTACTGCTGGATTATAGGCAGAAGTGAGACGCCTGACATAGGTGCTGGGACTTGAACCCAGGTCCTCTGGAAGAGCAGCAGGTGCTCTTAACCACTGAGCCATATCTCCAGTCTTGTATATTTTAAAGATATATTGATTTCAAAATTTATGTCTAAGGATACATTGCTTTGGAAAAGAGGTTCTGCTTTTGTTTCCACAGAAGATGAGAACCTGTGGATTGCTTCCAGACTCATATGGTTTGATCAAGGAAGATCCCCTGAGAGGCCCAGGTGATCCAAAATCCAAAATCAGCTTCAAGGCAACTGGCTCAGACAATACAGCATCATAGACTACTCTAGTCAGGACTTGACCATAATCCTAAAATTTTCTTTGCAACCCCGAAAGACTACCCTCTATCAGCAGGAAGTAGCCTAGAAAACTATGCCTACATTCTCAAAAAATTGATTATGGATGTCTGTTTTTGTTTAGATTGTTGGTTAAAAACTGTTATTGGTCATAGTCAATATATTTCTAAAAGGAGAAAGGGGATATGATATGGAAATATAGGATATAGATAGGATAGGATAAAAGGGTGGATTGTTGAACCTACTTTTAAAGAGCAACTTGCTTAAAATGTTTTACATTGGTATAGATTTTAGTTTATTGATACAAATTTAAAGTTAATTTTGTTATACTGTATTTATATTTCTACTCTTGTTTAAGGTATTATCTTTGTGCAACTCATTTAAATTGTAATAGATAATTAAGAAATACAAATTAATAATTAGTCTTCTATGGTAGTCAAACTTGTAGTCATGTTAAGTTTTCTAGGTATACATAGATATAAATCAATTAGGTAGGTAATCTTCAAACACTTCAAAGAACTACAGAATATGGCATTTAAAATGTTTTAAAGACTTAGATTTTCTGGATAACAAGACACATCTACTCCTGGCAGCACTGATTTACTTCAGAAAGATGGGCATTGAAGACATTCCATATGGAGTTAATCTTCTTCTTGGCAAAAATAGCCATTTAGACAAGAAACTGTTCTTGCCTGGACTGCTGATAAAATGTTGTATGAACTGAACATAGGAAGGTGACTACTGAACTTTGCAAGACAAGATGGTCCTTCAGGTTCCTGCTTCACAGAAGAAACTGCCAGACATTCTACAGGACACAGAGAAAAGAGACTGAGAGATTCTAGGCCTGTGGGCTGAAGAACAGATGCCCCAATGGTGCAGAAGAACTTTGGGTAACTGTCTAGGCAGCTAGCTGTCTCTGTCATTCTAGATTTTTGGAAGTTGCTTACAATGCTCTTCCTGTTTACTGAAGTAATATTATATCCTTCTGGGGTCTTTGATGTAGTTGAAGATAGTTATAATTATAATTTTCTCTGGTTATGATAAAAGATAAATTAGATATGAAACTTTAGACTTACAAATATAGGATAGATAGAATATTTTCTTTAATTTTACAAAATACAAATAGACTAGATATTGTAACTGTAATTCTTGCTTGATAGATGTAATTTTACTATGTTAAAGTTAAAACTTTCCTTTTTAATTAAATAGAAAAGGGAAAATGCTGTGGAATAATGCTTTTGTACACTGGTTTAATAAAATGCTGATTGGCCAGTAGCCAGGCAGGAAGTATAGGCAGGATAAGCAGACAAAGAGAATTCTGGGAAGAGGAAGGCTAAGTCAGGAGATGCCAGTCTAGAGAGCAGCATGTAATGGCACACAGGTAAAGCCACAGAATATGTGGTGACATATAGATTAAAAGAAATGGGTTGAGTTTAAGTGTAAGAGTTAGTCAGTAGTAAGCCTGAGCTAATGGCCAAGCATTTATAATTAAAATAAGCCTCTGTGTTTTTACTTGGGTTTGAGGGGCTGCAGACTGGGTAGGACCCAGGAAAACTTCTAACTACAAAGAAAGAGAGAAAGAAAGGAAGAAAGGAAGAAAGAGAGAAAGAAAGAAAGAAAGAAAGAAAGAAAGAAAGAAAGAAAGAAAGAAAGAAAGAAAGAAAGAAAGAAAGGAAGGAAGGAAGGAAGGAAGGGAAGGAAAGGAAGACAGACTATGGGCTTTATAAGAATCATCATATTATTAAATAACTATATTATCACTACTCAATGAGGTAGCCAAACAAAACAATTAAATGCAGGACTTTACTTCTTATTTTATACTTTAACATAGAACAGGTCACTGAAAAGGACAAACTTCCCAAACAGAACTTAAATGGAGCATGCATCCTATATTTAATTGCATGAACATATTCAGCAACAGTGGATATTGCATTCATCTCTCCTCCTATAAGTTGTTAAGTAGATATGGAACAAGTACAGACTGTATGACTTCTTTTGGAAAATAGGGCCTTGTTTTGTAGATTAGGATGGCTTTAAACTCATGGTTTTTCTGCTTCAGTCTCCCTAAGGCTGGGATTGCAGGAGTACACTATTAGTTTCCTATGTGACTTTCTAATATTTTAAATTATGACAGGGTTTAAAAACCAAAGGAAATGACCCATGTGTCCATTTTAAAATCTGGTTAATTAAGATCCTTGGAGACACTGTTTTGCTGACAAACGAGGCAGTTATATGTCTCAGGCATGGTTTTCAGGCATCAGTGTTGATGCCCTACTAGACTGTGGGGGATTCCAATGCTAAATCTTGACAAATAGTATCCTCTCATCTGTTATCAGATGTCAAAGATGTTCTCAGAGTGTAAGACCTGCCCAGGATTTGCTCTGGTACCACTAAGCACTTGACTGAGACCTAAGGATTTCCTGTCACAGAAGATTTCGTGTGTGTGTGTGTGTGTGTGTGTGTGTGCGTGTGTGCGTGTGCGTGTGTTTGTGTGTGTATGTGTGTGTGTGTATATGTGTGTGTATGTGTGTGTGTATGTGTGTATGTATATGTGTGTGTGTATGTGTGTGTGTGTATGTGTGTGTATGTGTGTGTGTATGTGTGTGTGTATATGTGTGTGTGTATGTGTGTGTGTATGTGTGTGTGTGTGTGTGTGTGTATGTTGGCTTAGAATCATTTGCTTAAATAAACTTTGGAGTAGAATCATAAATCAAATAAACAGCACAATGCAGAGCTGCTCTGAGCAGAGAAAGGATTAGGACTAAGTTAAGGAACACAGCTCTAAACTCAATCTCCAGGGGGAGGCCATGTTGACTTCTGAAGCTGTAATAAATATTTGTTCAAATGCAAAGTAATTTGGAGACATCAGAGAAGTAGGATTTAAAAGACAGAGACTGCCTGGTGGTGGCGGCGCACGCCTTTAATCCCAGCACTTGGGAGGCAGAGACAGGTGGATCTTTGTGAGTTCGAGGCCAGCCTGGGCTACCAAGTGAGTTCCAGGAAAGGCGCAAAGCTACACAGAGAAACCCTGTCTCGAAAAACAAAAAAACAAAAAAAAACAAAAAAAACAAAACAAAAAAAAAAGACAGAGACAGACATTAGAGTCAGACTTAATGGAAAGTGGTAATTCTTTGTGTATTTCTTGATAAAATTCAGATATAATATAGCACTTCTACCTCATTAGATTCATAAAGGAGTTACAAGTGTTACACTGGTGCCCAGGCAGGGTCTGTGTAACATCTGATGCTGCAGTGAGACATCCTGCACCCCCTGGATTCCTGCAGTGTAGTGTTGTCTCCTACAGCTCCAGGATATCCCATACCAGAGCATTCTCATGTTCCTTCCACATAACAATGTGTGTGTATACACATGTGTATGCATGTGTGTATGAGTGTATGCACATGTGTATGCATGTGTATGTGAATGTATTTGTGTGCATATGTATATATAGACATGTGTACATGCTCCTGTGTAAATATGTGTCTCTGTGGAAGTGAGGATTCATGTGTATATCCATACATATGTATGTGCTTGTGTTTATGCATGTTTATGTATACTTGCTCATGTTCATGCAGACATGCATGGCATGTATGTATATGTTTGGGAAACCAGATTTGGTGGTTTTTGCATTTGACTCTTCCTACTTTTGTGGTGGTTGGAGGCAGGGATTATATACATATTCTTCTCTGTAGTCCCAGTACAACCCATCTCTAAATGTAGCAAAAATAGATAACTGTGAAATGAAAAAATGAGCAATGAAATAGTGTTGGCAGTGGGAGGATTTAGCATGTTAGGAGCCTCATCAAAGGACTTAAATTTTGGAGAATGGAGCAGGAGTTCACCAAGTACAAGAAATGTTCACCTCAGCAGTACCTGGGGAGGAGTTTCATGCTATGAAGCATTAGAGAGAGCTTAAAAGACCAAGTTAGAAATACACTCATACACTCACACATGCACCCCCACACACACCTGCACACTTACATATTGTACACTGCTGTGGGATGTTCTGTATGTCCTGTGGGAGCTCGTTCTTGGGTTCCTCGTGGCTTTACCCAGCAGGTCCACATAGAGGATGATTAGGACCATGGGCCTGAGTGCAGGTGTTTGAGATGGTCTGCACTTGGCTGTGCTGGGGGGATGGTCTGTATGGCAAATGTGTTGCTCTGACTGGTCAGTAAATAAACCTGATTGGTTGTAGCTAGGCAGGAAGTATAGGCGGGACTAACAGAGAGGAGAAATAAAAGAACAGGAAGGCAGAAGGAGTCACTGCCTGCAGCAGCCGCCAGGACAAGAAAGATGTAAAGTACCGGTAAGCCACAAGCCACGTGGCAAGGTATAATTTAGAGAAATGAACTAATTTAAGATATAAGAACAGTTAGCAAGAAGCCTGCCACGGCCATACAGTTTGTAAACAAAATAAGTCTCTGGGTTTACTTGGTTGGGTCTGAGTAGCTGTGGGACTGGCCAGTGAAAGAGATTTGTCCTGACTGTGGGCCAGGCAGGAAAACTCAAGCTACAGTACACACATGCACCTCAACCCATACGCATGTATGAATATACACAGGTATACACACAAGCATGCATAAATACCCATTCATATATGTGCACACATAAGTACTCACTTACATAAGCATGTGTACTCAAATGCCATGCATAAATGAGTGAAAACACACATGCATGCACGTATACGGGCATGCACACACATTGTGGTGGCTTCAACATGAATGGCCCCCATAGGTTCATATGTTTGAATGCTTAGCCATCAGAGTACCAGTACTGTGGGAAGTGTGGCCTTGGAGTAAGTGTGTCACTGGGGACAGCTTTGGGGTTTCAAATGCTCAAGCCAGGCCCGTGTCTCCCTCTTCCTGCTGCCTTTGGATTTGGATGTAGAATTCTCAGCTGCATGTCTGCCTGTGTATCACCATGCTCCCCACCATGAGGATGATAGACAAAACCTCTGAAACTGTAAGCAAGCCCAAATTAAATGCTTTCCTTTATAAGAGTTGCCATGGTCATTGTGTCTTGCCAAGCAAGAGAACATGACCAATACACACCTACATACCTATACATGCACAAACACAAGCACATATACATGTATGTATACACACATGAACCTCCACTCCCACACAGGCACACACGTTCATACAGAAGCATGTACACATCCATATATATACATGCACACACATGTATACATACATTTACAAATGCATGTGCACACACACCACTACATGAAAAAAGCAATATGGATAATGATACCAATGACAGAAACATTATAGCATGATACTATTTATGTTTTAACATTTTCCAATATTATATACACATGTTTAAAAACACTGAGGTAGAAACATAGAAGAATCACAGCGATGGGAGAAGATTAACAGTGCTGATCATGAGGACTTAAGCTTTATCAATAATGTTTTAATCTTTTTAAAAAGCACATTGCACTGTTGTGTTCCTTGGGCAGTTAGTAGGAAATTTAGGGTCCCAGCAGAAGCACAGCTGCCATGGTTAGTATGAATGTCTGACAGCAGCGCTTTCCTGTACAGTGCTGTTAATGATGTACAGGTGCCAAGGGCTGTTAAGAATGGTCAAATCCTGTAGAAGAGACCTGGAGTTCTACTCTAATTCAGAACTGAGCAGCGGGATGACAGACAACAGTGTGTGGTGAGTGTGCAGACCATAGGGCACTGGTGAGTGCCTACCATTTGCCAGTAAGCCACAGAGTCAGACCGCATCCTCTGTGGGCAGACTAGCTTTAGTGTGGGGGAGGGTGGGAAGGTGGGCGTGGGCTGGTGAAGGTAGTGGGGCCGTGATAGCAAAGCTTTCATAACTTCTTTCTCTTCAACAAAGACTGAGCTCGCCTCTTGCTGTCAGTAAAGAAGTTGTTTCTAAACTTTGCATCGCTGAAGCTCACCCACACAGTGAGATGTGCTGTCTTCCCCCTCCCTCGGGAACATTTGCCTGCAATACCTCAGTGTCCAGCGGCCCTCGGTGCCTGACAACTCTGACCTTATCAAACCCTTGTGCTGACTGCGGGGGACCTGAGCTCCCTTCCCTGAATCACGGCCTCGATGTAGTCTTCCTTGTGTCCTCCCTGATGTAAAAGTGGTTAATGCTTCCTGGCTGTAGTGGGTAGCATGCGGATAAGAATTTAACTGGTTATTCTTGAATTTCTTTTACAATAAACCAAATTTATAATCTTAAAAAAAAAAGAATGGTCAAACCTAGCTTCTCTGGAGCTGTGGGTTGTAGTCTGGTTATCTTTTGCTTTATATCTAGTATCCACTTATGAGTGAGTACATACCATGTTTGTCTTTCTGAGTCTAGGTTACCTCACTTAGAATGATATTTTCTAGTTCCATCCATTGCCTGCAAATTTCATGATGTCACTGTTATTTACAACTCAGTAGTATTCCATTGTGTAAATATATCACATTTTATTTATCTATTCTTTGGTTGAGGGGTGTCTAGGTTGTTTCCAGGTTCTGGCTATTATGAATAATGCTGCAAGGAGGAACCTAACTGTCATGATAGAGCCTTCATCCAGTAACTGATGGAAGCAGATGCAGAGATCTACAACCAAGCACCAGGCTGAGCTTCAGGAGTCCAGTTGAAGAGTGGGAAGAACGATTATATGAGCAAGGAAGGTCAAGATCATGATGGGGAAATCTACAGAGACAACTGAATTAAGCTAATGGGAACTCATGAACTTTAGACCCACAGTGGTGGAACCTGAACAGGACCAGACTAGAGCCTCTGTATACAGGAGATAGTTGTGTAGTCAGGTCTGTTTGAGGGGCCCCTGGCAGTGAGATCAGGATCTATCCCTGGTGCATGAGCTGACTTTCTGGAGCCAATTACCTATGATGGGACACCTTGTTCACCCGTGATGCAGGGAGGAGGGGCTTGGTCCTGCCTCAACTGAATGTACCAGGCTTAGCTGTCCCCGCATGGGAGGCCTTGCCTTGTTGGAGGAGTGGAAGGGGATGGTTGGGGGGGCGATGGGGGGAGCAGAAGGAGGGATGAGAGGGGGATCTGTGGTTGGTATGTAAAATGAATAAAAAAAGAATGGTCAAACATGTGCCACGCATGCCATCTTTCTACCTCCTCCTTACTTCAGTGTGCCATGGCTCTAACCATGATCATTTGTCTTCAGTGTTAGAATGACCTCCTGCTTGAGAAGAAATTGGATGTAGATTTTGGAAATGAAGTCCGATGAATTACGGCACATTTATTTTTAGGGTAATGGGGAAACTTCCAGAGTCAACTCTTTTTGAGAGCACATTAAACCAAATATGATGATTGGTGGATTATTAGCAAAAGAGCCCGATTGCTAATTACATAAATATAGTCGGGGAGATTGTAGGGTGACTTTGTGGACTACAGAAGATAAAGCATTGCTGAACTTTAAAGACAGAAGATACAGCTTATGCAGTTGTTAGTGAACACACTTCTATCATTTCTCTTTATGAAACTGTATCAAGAAAAAAGTCGATTCTAAGTCAGTCTTATTTACATAATCAATTATTTTCACCAGTTGAAAGAAACATTTTCTTAATAAAACAAGTGCACTTATGTCCTGTTTCCACTGTCGCCTATCCATGACAGTTCTTCTCTAATTGAGCAGTTTTCCAAATGCCCTTACTTCTGACAAGGGGTCAGTATTTCAGGAAGTCAGACACTGCATGAATAAATCACTATATGTGTAATCAGTTATGAGCATGTATTCGTGGCATGTCCTTTTCTGAATGTCACTGCTCAAGCAGTGGCCAGCTGTATGCATTCTGCCTTAGTAATCTCCCACCAGTACCTAGCATAGGGCCTTGGCATGACAGGTACTCAGTAAGTTAGTGTATGAGCTAATGTACTTCAGGTAACTAATTCATGAATAATTAATACCTAAATTAAAATATTATAATATTACAAAACAATTACAAATGCTATGTAGTCTTGAGTGTTATAAATAATACATTTCAATTATATTATAGTGTTTGCTCAATCCTACCACATTGAATGTCTATACTATTGATGTTATCATATAGTAAAACATCAAATAATGAGAATGTAGCATAATTGCTTATGATGACCAGTTCATACTGCAAAATATTTATTTACTGAATACCTAGTATTTTTCTGGCCACTGTGCACACAGAGTAAGCCAATAAGAAATGCTTCCTTCCCTGACAAGACCAGGTTGCTGGCCTGCACTAGCAGAATTGGTGGGTGTTCTTCTTCTGCATCTCTTTGATAGATGTTGTCTGGTTCCTGCCTGTTTCCTGGTTCATCCTGACCCTGTCAGAGTCTTGGTAAAGGAGTGCAATCGTCTTTTCACCCAGCTGGATTCCCTTAGCTTAGAGAAGCCGTTTCCCCTCACTCCTCCATCTCCTGAGTGCTTTCCCCTCTCTTCTCTCTTCCATGTAGAATCAGTTGTCCTAGGGACTGTCTCCCATTCTTAATGTGGGTGAGGAACCAATCGGAACACTCTCTCTGCACCTGGGATGCCTTTTCTTCAGGGCTCTTCACCATATGTGAGGCTAATGGGATGTACATCTTTCTATCACACATTTCGGTTTGCCCTGGCTTTATATTTTTAATATTCTTGTTTTAATATTCTTGTTTAGCTTTCTAGATGTTGCTTCACTTGACAAACATGTCTATGTTTCCTCTTATGAGAAAGGAAGCGCTGTGGTTGAGGGCTGAGACCTGGAGCACACCATCTGGGTTTGGATCCTGACTTTACCACTTCCTAACTGTCGTGAAGGCAGCTTGATTCCCTCCTGAGTAAGGAGGGAGTAACAGCTTGACTCTGTGTGGGGATGAAGCTAGTCCAGTAGAGCCTATGACACTCAGTCACTAGAATGCAAGAAGCACTTCACAAAGCCAGAATTGCTATTCACATCCTCGGTTCAGTTAACTGACCTGCCCTTCCCCTTCCGGTCCTGCTGCCTTATACACAGCCCTCTGACTTGAACTAACTCACAGTCCAGCTCTGTTGCGATTTCTACCAGCCCCTAAAGTCTTGGTTATCTCTCATTTCCAGAATCTTCTACCTTCCATCTACTCACTTGGATTTGCTCACTGATTCCCAGTTCACCCAAATGCTACTTAACTCTCTGTCTTCCCCGAGTGTGTGCAGAGCTCTCCTCAGGGCTTAGAAACTTCTTTGCCATTTAGCCAAGTGATGTCCACATGTTCCTTGAAGCCTCCCTTTATTATTCTAGAACCTGCAAATCCCAGCTCACAGGCAAGCAAGACGGCTCAGTAGTTAAAGGGCTGGGCGTGCAAGCCTGACAGTGTAAGTTTGGTCTTCAGAACCTATGTAAAAGTAGGAGCAGAGAACTGACTCCACAAGTGGTCCTCTGATACATACACAAAGCTGAAAAAGAAACAGAAAAGATCACAGTTCTCAAGCCCCTCCCCACTGCTCCCACGGGAAACCATATAAATCTGCTAAACTTCGTGAGTATTTATCCGGATGTTTAATGAGAACCTTTATTGCAATGTCTTATTTTTTTTTTTAATATGGACCCTTCAACTACATTATAAACTTCTTAAAGGTGAAACCACCACCAAAGGAACCCTTTGAATAACATATGTATAAATTCATTTAATCTGCATCTTAAAAATTATCTGCCCTTATTCTGTGTTCAAGACAGAGGGAAATGAAGTCATAGAAGAGAACCTTTAGCATAAATCTAAATATAGGAAGCACATAATAATTGCTACATGTATGGGTTACCCACAGAGTATTACAACTTTGCTCTAACTTCATGAATGATTTATAAATATCTACTTTTGCTGAATAAGGTGCTTCATTTTTGCTACTTCATTAGAAAATAGCGTCTTCTGAAAGGAAACGGGCATGCTGCTGCAGGCAATGACAGTTAGGTGGTCCTCATTCTGTGCATGTACTTGGTGGAGAGACTTCTGCAAAGCAAAAGCATGTGTTGTGGATACTGTCTAACTCAAAGCATTCATGTATATCCCCACTGAGAATAACCTAATAAAAGAGTGTGTCTTTGAGACTTGCTTATCCCTAAAACAGAAATAGGCTAGAATAATTGGCCTTTGGAGGATCCAAAAAGGGCTGCTCGATTATAAATTCATGCTACTCTAAGGATACTATAGAATACAGGGAATGCTAACGTGGAAGAAACTCAAGGCTCCACCTACAAGTCTGGAAGGTAAGGTGCTCTTGCTCGCCCCAGATGTGCTGTTGTGTGGTGCCACAGCGAACGAGAGGGTCCTTGAAGCTGAATGCATTCAATATCATTTAAATAATTTATGTATTTTCATGCAGAGACCCTCCGGAAGCTCCTAAATTACTAATGCTCCAATTCCTCCTTCCCCCACTAATGCTCGTAAGTGGGGGCTCTGTTAAAACTCAGACCCCTCCCCCAGGAAGCAGGGGGACCAGACAGGAGGCCAGACAGCCTTGGCCCACGCGTAACAGCACTGTGTCAGCTTGTTAGAAAATACATTTATCTCCTGCATCAAAATGTGACACGATCATTAAATGTATTCTTACCTTCAAAGGCAAACATGTTTGACTTGGCGTTTACTGAGGTGGAAGAAATTTTAAAATGTTTCTATGGAAGGTAACTAAAAGGTTCTTTAAAAATGTGCAAGTTTTACTTAAAGCGAGATACTCCTGGGAAAACTGTTACTGTGACGTCAGGTTGTGTCCATTTATTCCAAGCAATTATTCCTGTCCTGATATACACATAAGGCTATGCTAAACAAAAAACAAACTAAACTTTTGTTTAGAATTATTATGCACATATTGTATCAATATGTATTTACAGAAAAGACAGAGAATTTGCAATTGTATCTTATGTTCTCCTATGTGTATATATATGTCATGTATTTGTAACCATACTCTGAACATGTAATATAACTTTCATTACTATAATTTTTCTTTTGGTAAAAAACCTGGTGTTTTGTCTATGCAGTAGATACATATGAACATGTCATTAGAGTAAAACGGTGTATTGAGAAGAAGGGAATCGCTGAATGTCAGCACAGTCCTCAATGTCAGGACTGGGATGTCCTGTTGGAAGTATGAGTCATAGAGTATGAAGTCATAATAGTCAAACACATTCACTCTTGGGTATTGTAGGCAACACATAGTGTTAAAATGGCATCGAATTTTAAGGTGTAGAGAAATATCACCATTTCTTAGAAATAAGGAATAGTTAACATGTATAGAGTATTGGGCACTCTCATGACAATGACCTGGAGGAGGAATGAGGAAGAAGCTTCCTACCTTCCATCGCCTCTTGAAGAAGACCTTGCAGCTGCCACAGGTGAGCACTCCATAGTGACAGCCAGATGCTTCATCCCCACAGATTAAACAGATCTTCTGAGGTAAGGAATCAAAGCCATACTGTGGGCTCTGGCTGGCTTCTGAATCTGGCCTTGAAATGCAAAACAGGCTCCATTTAGTTTTAGGGTCACTGCCCTCTGGTAAAGAAAGCTTTCTTAAACCAGCATTGATGACACCAAAGATTTTTTTTTTTTTACATAGAACCAAATTATTTATTTATGGCTTTGGTTTATGTTTCAGTTTTTTGATAAAAGTCTCCTACAGCCAGGTTGGCTTTAAACTTGCTACATACCAGAAACTGGTCTTGAACTCATGAACTTTCAGCCTCCAGCTTCTAAGTGCTGGGAATAGAGGCATTTGCCACCATTTCCAGTTTATGAGGTTCTGGAAATAGAGCTCTGGTCTTAGTATATGATAGATAAGCAACCTTTCTAGGAACTGGGCCACATTCTCAGTTTCCCAGGAAAACACACACACACACACACTCACACACACACACACACACACACACACAGCACATTTCAAAGTCAGGTGAACTAAACTTGCTACTTCATATCATAAACTACCTATAATGGATTTGTTGGACATGCAAATTATTAGCCATTCATTAATAGTAATAAAAGAAGAGCCAGTGCGTCCTTTCACGTTCAAAACAGCTAGAAACTCTCATTTGAAAAGAGCTCCTCATACAGAAGTGATTTTGCCTTTGGCAGATGAAATATGACATCCTTCCTGAGTGCTGGGTCATAACAAGCACGGCTGAGCCTTGGGAGTTTAACTGGACTCAGCAGTGGTTCCGTTTTGAGAACACAGCCCTGCAAGGATTGATTGCTCCAACATATAAATATAGATGTTATTTTAAGGTATTTGTTAACACACTATTTTGCCTAGTCACAGCATGAGAGACTATAAACCGAGCATTCTTTTCTTTTCTAGTTCCATTACTCCAGTATGTGAAGTTAAATGCTTTTGAAAACACATATGAGAAAAAATAGGGGTGTCTGAAGCAGTAGGAGGATGCTATATTCTGGCTGCACTGCCCTTGAGTTTAAACCCACCCGGCAAACACCTCCCTCATACAGCTTACTTCACTCTTGAGATTTCTAGGAAAATTGGGCCAGAGGCCTGGCCAGATCCTTGGGGTGTTTCTGCTTTCAGTTCTGAAGTCAAATTTAGGCCCCACCCCTTACAGAGGAACTGTGCCTTTGCACCTCAACCTCTCCAGCACACACACCCTGGGTCCGTGTCCTTCTTACCAAGTATTTATTGAATTCAATGAAGCCCCCAACCCACTAGACGACATCCCAGCACCCTTATCCTCGGGACAATCAAAGGTCCTAGAGTGACACCACACAAGTTTTGGAACAGAATGGTCCTGCTTCCCGAAGTTTTCTGACAATGTTTGGGGATGGTGGTGGTGGAGGGTCCTCAACAAAGCTATCTGCCCCTCTTCTATGTCCCCTGAAAACGTAAGAAAAAGGGAGCACCGGAGAGAGGGGGTCTCCAAGGCCTAGCCCTCCCTCAGCCACCCTGCTACTTGAGCTGCTGGAGGGGTGGAGCAGGGCAGGGCCGAGGCAGGTGCTCACCTCAGGTAGTTGAGATAGGGCTGGTAGACCTGGGGCAGGCCGTCCTTGAGCACTGCGGCCTGGTAGCCCAGCTGCGGGAGCCCGTTGAGGCCGAGCGGCGGGTAGATGGCGGGGGCTGCCGAGGCGGCAGGGGCGGCGGGCAGGCCGTCCCTCGGGAGCAGGCAAGAACCGGAGGCCGAGGGCTTGCAGGACAGCGGCGGGAACGGGCCTTGCGTGGGCGGCGCGCCCTCCGCTTTGTACAGGATGCACTCCAGCGCGGACCCCGAAGAGGACGCGGGCGACACTGCGGAGCTGCCCGGGCCGCCGGCCACCGCCGCCTCGCCGGGCCTGGAGGAGGGAGCTCGCGGCGGCGCCGGCGCCAGCGGGAAATCTGGAAAGGTGGCGGCGCTGGCTCCCGCCACCAGGTAAGGGCGCGGCGAGCGCGCAGCTGCCTCGGCGCCTTCCTCCTCCTCCTTGATCTTCAAGCCTGGCGGCTGGAAATCGCCGTAGAGAGGGAACGCGTCCTCTTTGGGGTCGCCGTCCTGCGGGTAGGTGCAGTCTGGGAAGTCGCCGCAGGGCACCGGCGGGGATGGCGAGCCTCGAGGCGGGGCAAACGAGCCCTGGACTGAGGCCCCGCCGTCGTAGCTGTCCCCCTCCAGCAGCTGCCGGGTGCGGGCGGCCAGGAGCGCGTGGTTGAGAGGCAGGATGGGCACGTGGATGAAATCCACCACTGTGGTGGGCAATGGGGAGCGCCCGGGCGCCACCGGAGCGTCTTGCTCCAAGGAGACCCTGGGAGCAGAAAATCGGGAGTCTTCCTTGGGAACCAGGGTGACGCCTCCTGGGGCCGCCGCGGGCGCGCTGGCTGCAACTCCTCCTCCTCCGCTGCTGGTGCCTTCCAGTGTTCGAGGTTTGCTCTTCAGAAGCGGACCCGCGGAGCCCTCAGTCTCTAGGCCACCGTTCTGCTCCACCTCCACCACAGATGGTTGTGGAGACGGCTTCACCCCTGCCCCGGGCCAATGGGCACTCCCTGAGGTCGGGAGCAGCAGCTGCCGGGGTGGTGACAGCCCCTTGGGCAGCACCTTCTGCCCTGCTCCTGTCCCGGAGCTGTCGCCAGCCTTGCTCTCTACCCGACTCATGAGCGGGGACAACAACTTGGTAGCAGGGACACTGCGGGGGTCTTCTGGAAGCTCTGATCCGAAAAGACACCAAGATGTGATGGCCTCGCAGGCTGGAGGGTTGCCGTGGGTCTGCTCGGTCCCCGAGGGCGCCAGCAGCGTGTCTAAGACACTGTCTAAGAGTCTGCTGTCCTTCTCCGGGGCTCTGGGATTGCTGCCTCCTGCCCCACGACTGGCTTCAGCTCCAGAGAAAGCTCCCTCCACGTCCGACAGCGACTGCTGGTTCTGTGCCTTTTCTCCCGGAAGCTCTGGACCCTGGCAGGACCGAGGGAAGAGCAGCCTGTCTTCCAGGGAGATGGATATAGGCGAGCCTACAGACGATGTGTCCGACGGCTGGCTTCTCTGGAAGGGACAGGGGTCCAAGCGTCCAAGCAAGGGGGACCCGACGTGGGTGGGGGAGGGCGCGGCTCCCGACGCGTGGGGTGCCCGCGGATCCTTTGCCTGCAGCTCAGTCATGACGACCTGAGCTCCCCTTTTCTCCTCCCCTGTCTCCAGGGAGGAGGGAAAAAGGAAGGAGGAGGGGGTGCTGGTGATATAGGGGCAGAAGGAGGGGGAAGTGGGTGTTGAATCGCAGGACCCGTGGGATCTCCACCTCCTGGTCGGGAGGGGCGGTGCTGGTCAGCTCCCGTCCTTACCCTCCACCCAGACTCAAAGGAAGGGTGGCAGAGGGTGGCAGTCGTGCTGTCCCGGCGGTGGGTGAGGGTAGGAAGAAGTAGCTAGAGTAACTGGAGGAGTTCGTCAAAAGACTTTTCTGTGTTTGCCCGGGTGCTCACGCGTCCCGCGCTGGAGTGTCCGGTGCTGTGAAAAGGGCTCCGGCTACCCGCGGACCTGTTCCTTGATAGAAACCCCGGCATCTAGGAAGTCTGCATCACAGTCCTCGCTAAAACCCTGGGCTGGCTGCAGCCCATTCCAAGTCATTTTCCTGCAGCGGCAGCTTCTAACGCTCCCTGGTTTCTCCAGTCTCAGCAGGTGCTGATTTCAGGTTTCTTAAGCCCGAGGGAAGCAAGTTCTCTTTGGGCTTGCAGAATCCTCACTTTCGCAAATCCTAGGAAGCCTAACTGATAGTGACAGTCCAGACTAGCTCCATAGCTTTCTAGCAAGCCTCGCGCTCTAGGAAGGCCCGCCCAAAGCCCCTCCCTAGCCAATCACCATCTAGATCCCAAACGCCGGAGTTGGCATTTCTGCCACCCACTAGTCTGAGTTCCACTGGGAACATCAAGTGTTCTAGGAAGAAACCTTCTAAGCATATCAGATTTTATGCTATCAATTAAGTATGCTGGGCCCAGTGGATAGAAAAAAAATCCTATCAAAAGCAAAATTGTAAGGATTTCAGGATTTGAAATTTGTAAAGATTCTATTTATCTTTTAAAATAAACATATAGAAGATGATCCCAAATATGTTAACTTTTACTACTTGTATATGTCTCTGAGTGTACGCCACATTGTGCTCAGAGGCCAGAAGAGAGGGTGGGGGCCCTCCGAGGCAGAGTTGCAGGTGGTTGTTGTGAGGGGTCTGATGTGGGTGCTGAGAGCCAAACAAGAACCCTCCGAAAGAGCAGCGAGTGCTCTCGTGTGTGTGTGTGTGTGTGTGTGTGTGCGCGTGTGTGCGTGTGCGTGTGTGCGTGTGAGTGTGTGTGTGCGCGTGTGCGTGCATGCGCGTGCGCGTGCGCGCGCGCGTGCGTGTGCGTGTGTGTGTGTGTGTGTGTGTGTGTGTGTGTGTGTGTGTGTGTGTGTATTACTGGCTGCCTGTCTAACCTGCTCCTAAATTAGGAAACACATTCAGATTATTTTTGTGACAAGTGGGTCACACTCTTTTTGAGGGCCACCTATGTGACTTAGCAGTTGAGGCGCAGAAGGCCGGTACATCTCTACCTGTGTGGGGAGTTTGGATGTTGAGTGTCATAAATGGCTTGTCCTATCGAACCTCTGCATTTTCACAAGGTTCCCTTCAGTCCTGACTAAATACCCTGCATCCTATCTGAAGATCTCCAGTGGGGAGGCTAAACAGTATTTTCTCCTCTCAATGTCTCTACTCTTAAAATAATTTTCACCGAGCTTTAAAAATAAATCACTATTAAATTCATGAGAACACTGTGGAGGGAGTGACTTATGTGATATATTTCACACACAGTCATAATACACATACATAATAATTTACATGCTCAACCCAAGATTGGTGGACATCTTGACACGGTCTTATATGCCTTATTCAAAACTGAGCTAGTCATTTGAAAAATTCCCTTGAGTGTGTCCAGGTCCTAGTTATGCTGATGCCTTGCAGTTATTCTCACCCAGGTCTAGAAGATACGTGCAAGACACCAAAACTCCAGGGCAGGTGGGGCTGCTGGAGGCACGGTGAAGGCCTGAATCACCAGGGAGGTACTACATATGAGAAGTAAATCTCTGTTGCAGTGAACCACTGGGTTTGGGCGTTGACTATTCCAGCAATGAGTTATCGCTGACTAATTCAGATGTGAGAGAATTGGGGAGGTAGAAGAGAATTCAAGGAAGGAGTTATTGTATGTCCTTAAGGCATCAAATGGTAAAATGGAGTGTGGAACTGCAGGGGGCATCAGGGCAGCATGTGGAATAAGTGTGGGAAGGAAGAAATGAGGCTGGCAGGTGGGCCCTACACGTGCATGTGTGTGTGTGTGTGTGTGTGTGTGTGTGTGTGTGTGTGTGTGTGTGTAAGTATGTACATATGTAGGTATGTATGTATAATGTGTATGGGGAGCCTTGACTACAGACTAAGTGAGACACAGAACATCTGCCTCAAAAGTGCACTCATGCTCTTTAAAATCCCTTCATCATTTCTCATCTCTGCTTTGGGGTGTCACTGCCCACCCTGCTAACCGGCGATCTGCCTCTGTGTGTTAGGGCTTCTAAAGAGCTCTGCCTGGTTTACTGTTGTATTAAATTATTCTCCATTTTAGATATCAGTGCTTTTAAGACTTTTATTAATAGGCCTTACTTTTTGGAATAATTGTATATTTATTGAAAATCTAGCAGAGGATAAAGAGTGTGCAGCCTCCGATAAAGAATGCATGTGGCCGTTAGCGAACTGCTGACTAGAGCCCAGGCATAGGCAATTTTCCTTTAATCTCCATTTTCTTTCCCAAGATCCCACCAGGACGCCTTGTTTCATTGTTCTAACAGCTTCCTGGGCTCCTCTGGGCTATGATGGCTTCTCTTCTCTTGTATTTCATGACCTTGGCAGTCCTGAGAACTCTTCTAGGATGACATTCTCTAGGTAGTCAAGGCTCATGGGTTTGGCAAAGAAAGTCAGTGTTGGAAGTGCTGTTTTCACTACCTTGCATCAGGTGCACAGTGAACAGGACTTGAAAGCTTTATGTATAATTCTGCATGGGGGAGCACCCTTTACCCTCATCCCTACTTTATTCTGTCTTTGGTATGTACCACTATGGATACATTTTGTTCCTCAAGTTTCTTCAGCTCTGAGGACTGGGGACTCCTCAGCTACTCTTTTGTCCGTTGATGTATTTCACTATGATGTGTGGTCAAGGTGGGTGGGCACGGAGCGGAGTGCTCTGAACACTTTTTTGGCTTTCTGTTATTACAAGCTTCTCCAGACATGTTTTCCATACTATCTATACCTTCCTAAAATAAGCCATTTCTATGGAAGTTCACCTATTTATTTGAAAAATATATGGTATTATAAACAAAGACTTTTATTATAGCTTATATAATGTGATCTACATTAGATTTTTATCTCTTCTTAGACTTTTTTGTATAATACTTTGATTTTCAACTCTATTATAGCATTATCAATAATTTGCTCTCTGTTGCTAGGTAGAAATCCAATGAATGACTATACTATGGTGTATTTGCATATGCACCTGGTGATAAACAGTTGTATGATTTATAAGTTTTGCTAGAAATTGCCTAACAAAATGTGTATACAAGTCTTGTATACATATCTTGGATAAATGTTTAGAAATAAAATGGCTAGAACTATTCATATGTTCTGTGGTCTGCTTATGATCTCCACGGAATTCATACATTGACTCTGTATTGCCAGCATAAAAATCCTTTGAGGTGAGGCTGTTGGGAGAGCAATATGCTGTGGCCAGCTGCCTAGTCCCTCTTACCCCATGGGGACACAGTGAGAAGTACCGTCTGTGAACCAGAGAGATTATTACCAGAAATTGGGTCTGCCACTTTGATGATACCTTGATTAGTGTTATAAATTCCTGTTGCATCTCAGCTACACAGTGAGTGCATGGTGTTTTGTGATAGCAGACCCAAGGACCAACATAATAGGTGTACACAGAACTGTCAACTCACCTCCCACAGTGGCTGTGCCATTTCCCATTCTCCTTAGGGTGCTAGAATTCTAATTACAATGTAACCTGAAAAACAGTTGGTGAATATTTGTAATTCCAAAAAATATAAGAAGTGTGTGATGAGATCTGAGTGGGGTTCTGGTTTTTCATTCCCTGTGTTTGTTTTCTGGGTATCTTCTTCCACAGACCTCTGGGTCTGATCACATTGTTTATTGTCTTTTAAAAAATTATCTGCTTACAATGCTGAGACTAAGTGACAGATTTCCAGCATGGAATGGGGAGGGCCTCCTAAGACTCAGTCCTAGCTAGGGGCTGTTAGCAGTTGGCAGCTGCCGGGTAAAGGCCAGTCATTTGGGGTGGGTGTATGTCCATTTATAGGTTGCTCATGATCCCATGAGTGGCCTCACACTCGCATACTTTTGGGCAGCACCAACTGAACTCACTGCATATAAAACCGAAGAAAAGACCATGAAGGGAGGAGGGAGTTTGTTGGAGGTAACCAGGGAGAGTAAGAGGGGTTTGAGAGGAAAGCTGGGATGAGTATAGATATGATCAAGTACATTGTATACATGTACAAACTTGTCATAGGAGAAATAATATATTATTGAAGAAACATCTGCTAATATAATTTTTAGTCCTTTGATGTGTATGAGACTGGGAAATACTACCTCCAAGCACATTCATGTTTAAACTCTCCTAACAGTGTCTATTGGACATTTCCTTGTTTCTAGTTGTGGTAGGAGGGCCCAGCCCACTCTAGGAGGTACCGTCCTTAGGCAGGTGAGCCTGGCCTGTGTAAGAAATGTAGGTGAGCACGAGCTCGGCACAAGCCAGTAAGCAGCATTGGTCTGTGGTTTCTGATTCAGTCCCTGCCTTGGTTAGGCTCAATGATGGAGTACAAGCCTTAGATGTACCAGCTCTTGGGTCAGTGTGTACGACAGCAACAGAGGAGCACACTAGGACTGTCACTTAGAGGTGGGTCTTCTCGTAGGTATTTTTATGTGTCTTGTGAATTGAGATAACTCCATGATTCTGTCATTTTCGGTGGACTCCTAACACACCAGGTTTTCTGCAAGACATTGTTACCATCTTTGCTTTTAACAGCATTTGTGTAAACTTTGGGGGTACTTTCTCTGTCTTCTGCCTTTCTTGAAAATTAATTTTCATTGTTATTTCATCATTTTATTCTCTTCCACATGATCTTTTGAACTAGTGGCATGATTCATAGCCAATCTGAAACTAGGATCTTGATGGGAGTTATAATATCATTACAGCCTTTCTATTCCTTGTTATATGGCTAGTTATTTAAATGTGTTAAGCCAGGCTTTACTTAATGCCAAAGTAGATTAGTTAATGTCTGTTAAGATGCTATAGGAGCATACCATTGAAAGGTTGAAATTGGTATTATGCCCCTCTCTCATACAAAGATATATATATATAGAAAGAGAGAGAGAGAGAGAGAGAGAGAGAGAGAGAGAGAGAGAGAGAGAGAGAGAGAGAGAGAGCACTATCTGCAATCCAGGAAGCAAAGTCTCCTAACAACCCAGCCCTAGGACCATGACCCTGGACTTGTAACCTCTAAAAACTGTGAGAGACACAAGAACTGTGGGGAAATCATCTGCTTAGAGGTATTTTGCTATAATAACCCAAACAGTGCTCACTCTAGATTATAATCTGCTAATAATAATGAAATTGACAATGATCCAAGTGTGGTGGTAATCTAATTGTACTGAAATGTGATTTTGATTGTATGTTAATAAATAAAGTTGTCCGGGGGTCAGAGCTATTAGAGCCATAGACAGAGTGTGGCGGTGGTAGCACGCACCTTTAATCCCATAGATCTCTATGTGTTCAGGGATACAGCCAGCATTGGAGACATATGCCTTTAAGACCTAGGGGGCTGTACATTCAGACAGTGACGAGGCAGTCACGTGTTTGGGTTTACAACCAATGAGAAGGCAGAATGACTGGAAAATCGACTTACAGACAGGAAGTAGCTCTCTTTCACGAAGCTGGGACAGCAGGAGGAAGGGTGAGATTTTAGCTCTGAGCTCTGACCTCTCGGCTTTCTCTTTTACATTGTTTCTGTGTTTCTTATTTAATAAGACGGTTGTTTACATCAATATCTGACGCCCAATGTGACAAGAATCCATTAAAAACCACTTGGCTTGGCAACAAGCCAAAGAAATAGTAAAGAAATGTCCTACTTGTTCCTTCTACAATCAAACGCCATTACCAGCAGGATGTAACCCAAAGGGTACTCAGAGAAATGAAATCTGGCAGATGGACGTGTTTCACTTTGCAGAATTTGGAAAATTGAAATATGTACACCACACTATCGATACTTATTCAGGATTTCAATGGGCAACTGCTTTGAGTTCTGAAAAAGCTGATTCTGTAATCACTCATTTGCTAGAAGTTATGGCCATCATGGGTATACCTGCACAAATCAAAACTGACAATGCTCCATCATATGTCTCTGTTAAAATGAAACAGTTTTTTGCTTATTACAATATAAAGCATATTACAGGCATACCACATAATCCTACAGGTCAAGCAGTTATAGAAAGATCAAACAGAACTCTAAAGGATATGCTAAATAAACAGAAATGGGTAACTAAAACCCCCAGAAATAGACTGCATAATGCTCTTCTAACTTTGAATTTTCTGAATGCCAATGAGAAAGGAACAACAGCTGCAGAGAGACATTGGATAATAGAAAAAACTACAGAATTAAATCAGCCTATATACTTTAAGGATGTGCTGACCTCAGAATGGAAACCAGGGTATGTATTACATTGGGGACGAGGTTTTGCTTTTGTTTCTACAGGAGAAGATAAGCTGTGGGTACCATCAAAATTGATAAAGGTTCGATTTGAACAAGAGAGACCTCTTAATTAGAGGAGGTGATAGTTCATCAACCAGCATGAACATCCATGTGTGTGTACATATACATATTTCAAAGAAAGTCTCTAAATAGTGTGCTTTCTGGACTTATGCCAGCGGTTTAAATTACAGGTGTTTAGGAGGCAATCATGTCAAATGAAGCAAAGAAACCATTTAAAACAAAGGCTGAATTTTTCACTAAATTTGGTGTTCACAGATTCTTTGTGATTTTGGTAATGCTGACTACATCAAATAAGGTGACCTGGCTTGAACACCACCAGGTGGAGAGCTGAAAGCAAGATGAGAATGCATGGAAACATGCCCTCCACTCTCTGTGTCTCCCTTGCAAGTATCTAACTTTGCACCCTTGTTTGTAGCTCTGGGTTCTTCCACAGCAGGAAAGACACATACGCAAAGGTCCTGTTCTAGATAATCAAAACAGAAGACAGAGCCAAACACCCAATGGGCACCAAACATCCAATCCACAGGGAAGGAAGGAGGATCAATGGGTCACCAGGGGTTTTTGAGGAGAGAAGATACTAATAACTGGAAGGTTTGATGTTATTGTTCTTGCAAGAAGAGAGGCACTTGAAAATATGTAAAAGAAAGAGGCCCATGGAGATGACATATTGGAAATATAAGAGGAAGGAAAATTAAACCCTGGCAGATATGGCAACAATATGTTACAACCAATTCAGTGTAAGCTGAATATCAGTTTACACTCTTAGGTTTTTACACACTCAGCCTTGTAAAACTCACTTAGGTTTTATAATCTCAAGATTATCCTTCTCCCAAGACAGTAAGAAGCCACAGTTTCCTTCTGATTGTAGCATGTAATTATCATGAGCAGTGTTTTGTATTCTTTTGGCATTCTTATTTTTCTCTCCCACCTACCTGGCATCTAGCAAAGCTGTCAGCACAACTTAGTTTTGCTTAGTATAAGGATGTGTTGACTCTGAGTAATTTTTCCCTTGCCTCCTTTACTTCCCCTTGAAGGTCCCCCTCTCTACTTTTGGTTGCAACTCCATCTTCATCTCACACCATCCAGGATTTTTGCATGGCAGGACCCTGCTTTCACTTGTTCATTCTCGAAGTTTCAAGTGGAACTTTTACTCAAGTGCCAGATATCCTGTCACTCTGCTGGGATGCACACACCATAATCCCTTCATTTCTGCTTTCCGACTGGCCTCACTTGAAAATTAACACGTTATTTTCTTGCTTTGGCTGCCATGCTCCTCAGGCAGCCCTGGAGATGGAAGTGTTGGCAGAGAACTCCATGATAGGGCTCACTGGAAATAGAAAGCATCTGGGGCTAGAACAGATTCCCATTTCCTGTTGAACTCAGCTATGTGTACCATCCTAGCATGATATATTAACTTATTCTTTCCTGTACCAAGTACAATCTCACTAGGCATCTGTTTTCTTCTACTATTAAATTTTGAAATAAAAATGAATCATTGCCAAAGCAAAGGAAGAAGAATGATGTGGTGCTAACCTCATCCCTCAGACAGCCTGTGTGTTTAACTGCACAATGTCTTATTTATGTAGAGGGGCTTTCACCTGGATGAGAATATCAATGTAATCAAGTGACCAGGAAAAATAACCTGTCATTTAAATGGTGCACAACATGTTCTAGGAATGGCAAGATGGCTTATCAGGTAAGGGTGCCTGCTACCAAGCTTGCAGCTTAAGTTCAGTCCTTGGGGGCCACTTGGTGGATAAAGAGAACTGACTCATGTAAACTGCCTTGTGACCTCTACTCGTGTTCCATGATACACACACACACACACACACACACACACACACACACACACACAGAGAAATATTATAAGTATGATAGGATAAAATGGTAGATTATTGAATCTACTTTTAAAGAGCAACAACTTGTTTGAAATGTTTTACATTGCTATGGGTTTTAGTTTATTGATACAAATTTAAAGTTAATTTTGTTATACTGTATATTTTTCCACTCTTGTTTAAGGTATTATATTTATGCAACTCATTTAAAATCATAATGTATAATTAAGAAATACAGATTAATAATTAGTCATCTATGATAATCAAACTTATAGTCATATTAGTTAAGTTTTCTAGGTATACCTAGATATAATTCAATTAAATAGATAATTTTCAAACACTTCAAAGATCTACAGAATATGGCATTTAAAATGTTTTAAGAACTTTTCTGTACATTGAGTTAGCACCAATCTACTTCAGAGAAGATGATGGGCATTGATGAAACTCCATATAGAGTTTGCTTTCTTTATGGCAAAAGTTAGCCATTTGGGCAAGAAACTGCTCTTGCCTGGACTGCTTGACAGTGTGTTGTATAAACTGGACATGCAGGACCCATGGGAAAACAACCACTGAATTTTGCCAAAACAAGGCAAAATGGTCCTGCAAGTTCCTGCTTCACAGAGGAGACTGACAGACTTGCTACAGGATACAGGGAAAAGTGACTGAGAGACTCTAGGCCTGTAGGCTGAAAATGGATGCCTCAACATTGCAGAGGAACTTGGGACTATCCAGGCAGCCAGATTTCTCTGTATTTTCTAGAACTTTGGAAGTTGCTTGCAATGCACTTCCTGTTTACTTAGGTAATAACCTTCTGAGATCTTTGATGGAGTTGAAGACTAGATAGTTATAATTATAGCTTTCCTTAGTTGTTATAAAAGATAAATTAGATATAAAACTTTAGACTCACAAAAATAGGATGAATGGTAGAATATTTTTTAATTTTGCCAAATATAGACTAGATATTGTAACTGTAATTTTTGCTTGATATGTATGTTTTTATATGTAATTTTACCATGTTAAAGTTAAAATCTTTCTTTTTGATTAGACAGAAAAGAGGAAGTGCTGTGGGATGTCTTTCTGTAAGCTGAGTATGTGTTGCTCTGATTGGATGATAAATAAAGCTGCATTGGCATATGCCAAGGCAGAATAAAGTTAGATGGTACATTCAAATTGAAGACAAGACAAAGAAGGGTGGAGGCAGAGGAGACGCCAGCCTGCCACTGAAGGAGCAACAAGATGCTGGCAGACCAGCCACATGGTAACATATAAATCAATAGAAATGGGTTGAGTTAAGTTATAAGAGCTAACTAGCAAGAAGCCTGATCCATAGGCCATATAATTTGCAATTAATATTAAGCCTCTGAATGATTATTTTATAAGTGGCTGTGGGACTGCATGGCTAGGCAGAACCAGAGAAACTTACAGCTACAGAAATAAATATATAAAAATGTAATCAAAGACACTCTAATGTTAGTGTTTTCTGTTACCTCTGAATGGTTTGTGATACAAACCATTGTGGAAAAATATACAGTATAACAAAATAAACAAGAGTGGAAAATATACAGTATAACAAAATTAACTTTAAATTTGTATCAATAAACTAAAATCCATAGCAATGTAAAACATTTCAAACAAGTTGTTGCTCTTTAAAAGTAGATTCAATAATCTACCATTTTATCCTATCATACTTATAATATTTCTCTCTCTCTCTCTCTCTCTCTCTCTCTCTCTCTCTCTCTTGTCTCTCTCTCTCTCTCTCTCTCTCTCTCTCTGTCTGTGTGTGTGTGTGTGTGTGTGTGTGTGTATCATGGAACATGTGAGGATGACTAAAATTAGCAAAGTCTTGAAAGAAGAGGACAGTCATTAGCTTGACTTAGGATAAGAACAATCTTTTCTCATCCGAAGTCCATCTTTGTAATGGTGAGGGTGAGGGAAGACGTTCTGCCCACATAGACAGAGCAACAAGGTCAAGAAAGCTCACACATGCATCTGCACACAACTGTGTGATGAACACTTTAAGTATCCCGTACTGTACTTAACCTGCCTTCAGCATTTACTTCTGTGTGGTACATCAGGTTTGGGACAAGTTACAATGTGATGCTTTTAAAACCATACATCTTTTTCTTCTATAAATTATGTATATATGTGTGTATTTCTTGCTGATGCTCTTGCTTGATTTAGGGCCTTGTGCACACTACATAAGCACTTAAGCACTGATTCAGAACCTTAACAAGTACCATATTCTATCTTGATAACTGATTTCCCAATGGGTTAATAATTAACTGGCATCCAGAGACTTATATGTATTTCCACTTTAAATTTCAAAACAATATAAAAATATTTATGAACAATTTTAATTTTTATGTCAAATACATACAAGAGAGGAAATCTGGGCTGTAGTCAGAACTAAATTCAGAACTAATTAAAGATCTGAATATGAAAAAGGGAATAAATAGCCTTTCCTTCCTAATGCCATACCTCTTTTGTTAAGCACAGTTCCCGAGGATCTGGTTTTTCTTTTCTTCCTTCCATTTCAGCAACAATCTGGTCCCTTTATTAACCAAAGAATCTCAAGACTTTGAGATAAATAATGAGAAGTATGTTATAGAAAACTCAAGGTGGAGCTTCAGAGTAAAGATATATAGAGAAGCCAAACTGCCCTTACTTGGCTGACAGACTAGAAGACCCCTTTGACATGCAGTCACAAAAGGCAGACCCCTCTGAGAAGCTGTTGGCAGAAACGAGACAGGGGAGGAGGCTCGACTTCCATGGGCTCTGATCAAAAGGGCCTTCAGGGCTTTGAGCCTTTTCTTCTGTGGCTTACTTCTACTAGTAGAAGTTGGCATCTGTAGAGAGGCATTTGTAATAAGAAATGTGATGGTATTTTCCACCCATAAGGCTTGCTACTTTGACTAAATTAGATTTTCATAGTTATGGGTATTGTGAGGCAATTCACAGATTCCCATTTTTAAAAATTAGCTAGTTTGTCCAAAAACTGGTAAATAATTAATTCAAAAAATCTTTTTAAATAATGGATTGGGCATTGAAAGAAGGCATGATTAATCTAAACTGTAACATTGTGTTTCTACATCTACAGTACTTATAATTTACTACTTATATGAGCACATTCTTAGCCTTCACTCAGGTAACAGGAAGCACATGTACACTCATATGCATGGAAAATTAGTAGATACAGGTTTTATAAAGAATTCTGCACGGTGTAGGAGAATCTGGAATACATTGACTTTAAAGTGATGATGACCCAGAGTTAATGAAAAGTATACAGTACAGTTCACGCAGGACTTCAGTACTAGAGTCCTCATAGTCACTCTGTCCTTATCTTGGGAAAATGTCCCTCTAAAAATGAATTGTGTCAAATTGTTCACTATTGTCTCTGCCTAAGCATTCCAATAGGCACCTTCATTCACCTTCAATCAATTTCAATGGATTCATTTCCCGTAAAAACTCTTCCCCTGACTATTTCAAACTAACTTAAATATGACTCATTCTTTTTTTATGATGTTTTTATTTAAAAAAAATCTTTCTTTCTGTTCCCCTTCTGTCTCTTCTCCCACTCACCCCATCTATCACTATCTCACCCCCATACCCTCCTCAAAGAGGGTTAAGGGCTCTAAAAAGCCAGTTTATGTACCCAGAATGAGCACGGGTCCCATTGCCAGGGGACCCACAAACACATTAAGCCATGCAACTTTCACCCACATTCAGAGGGCCTAGTTCGGTCCCATGTAGGCTCCCAAGCTGTCAGTCCAGAGTCCATGAGCTCCCACTAGCTAAAGTCAGCTATCTCTGTGGTTTTTCCCATTATGATTCTGACCCTGCTTGCTCTTATAATCCTTCCTCCATTTCTTCAACTAAACTCCAGGATCTTGGCCAAGTGCTTGGCTGTGGGTCTCTGCATCTGCTTTCATCTGTCACTAGATGCAGGTTCTCTGATGACAATTAGAGTAGACATCAATCTGAGTGCAGGGGAAGGCTAGTTCAAGCACCCTCTCCACCATTGCTATGAGTCTTAGCTGGGGACAATCTTGTGAGTTCCTGGGGTTTTTCCCTAGCTGCAGATTTCTCCCCATCCCCTTACTAGTACACTCTGTCAAGATATCTCTTTCATTGCTCTGCCTCCCCATCTCTTCCCCAACTTGCCATCTCGAGCCCTCGTGTTCCCACTTCCTATCCACTCCCCTCTATTCCTCCTTCCCAGTTTGCCCAGGAGATCTTAACCCTTTACCCTTCCTGGGGAAATCCATGTGTGTCCCTCTTAGTGTCCCCCTCTTTACCTAGCTTCTCTGGGGTTGTGGATTGTAGCCCAGTTATCCTTTGCTTTGCATCTAATATTCACTTATGAGTGTGTACATAAAATGTTTGTCTTTCTGGGTCTGTGTTACCTCACTCAGGATGATTTTTTTTTCTAGTTCCATCCATTTGCCTACAAATTTCATGATGACATTGTTTTTTTTACCATTGCATAATACTCCATTATGTAAATGTACCACATTTTTTTTTTTATCCATTCTTCAGTTGAAGGGCATCTAGGTTGCTTCCAGGTTCTGGCTATTATGAATAATGCTACTTTGAACATTGTCAAGCAAATATCTTTGTGGTGTGTGAAGGGGAAAAAATCAGTAGCCCTCTTGAACGTATATCTAGACGTATATGATGATTTATAAATGAACCCAGAAGGACCAGCACTTTAGAGCTAACCAGAGTTTGAACTCATGTGAAAAGAGGACTGGAACAATAAATCTGAATGTATATATCCTGGACTTAGCAAAACAGGATATAGGAAGTAAAAAATTTATGTCTCTGTAGATACCCTGCATCCTGTTAGCTATTAGTAACCTCAAGCTATATAAGTTCAGCCAATAACTTCAAAGTTATTCAATAACTACCTCACCCCTAGCCCCCTCATCCAATCTTGAGATATGTAACCCACTGCATGTAAACTTTTCCTATATAAACCCCTTAAAGTGAGTGCTCGGGCCTTCCTCCCTCACTTGCTATAAAGAGATGTTGGACAAAGTCCCTGCCCAGGCTTGAATAAAGAAACCTATTGTTTTTGCATCAGAAGTTGGCTCCTTGGTGTTCTTGTTGGGGTGAACTCCCAATGTGGGCATAACAGTGTGGTTGAGCATCTTTTGGGTATATGCACAAGAGTGGTATTCCTGGATCTTGATTTCTAATTTTCTGAGAAACTGCCATACTGATTTCCAAAGTAGCTGTACAAGTTTGCATTCCCACCAGCAGTGAAGGAGTGTTCCCCTTTCTCCACATCCTCTCCAACATGAGCTGTCATCAGTGTTTTTGATCTCAGCCACTCTGACAAATGTAAGATGGTATCTCAGAGTCTTTTTTTTTTTTTTTTTTTTTTTTTTTTTTTTTTTTTTTTTTTTTTTTTTGCATTTCCCTGATGACTAAGGATGTTGAACATTTCCTTAAATGTTTTTCGGCCATTTGAGATTCTTCTGTTGAGAATTCTCTGTTTAGCTCTGTAGACCTTTTTAAAATTGGATTATTTGATATTTTGCTGTCTAGTTTCTTGAGTTCTTTATATATTTTGGAGATCAGCCCTCTTTCAGATGTGGGGTTGGTAAGTGTCTTTTCCCATTCTGTAGGCTGCCTTTTTTTGTCTTATTGACAGTGTCCTTCACCTTGCAGAAGCTTCTCAGTTTCAGGAGGTCCCATTTATTAATTATTGCTCTCAGTGTCTGTGCTACTAGTGTTATATTTAGGAAGTGGTCTCCTGTGCCAGTGTGCTCAAGGTTACTTTCTACATTCTCTTCTTTGAGGTTCAGTATAACTGGATTTATGTCGAGGTCTCTGATCTGTTTAGACTTGAGTTTTGTGCATGGTGACAGATATGTATCTATTTACATTCTTCAACATGTAGATATCCAGTTATGCCAGCACCATTTGTTGAAGATCCTTTCTTTTTTCCCTTGTATAATTTTGGCTTCTTTGTCAGAAATCGGGTGTTCATAGATGTGTGGATTAATGTTAGGGTCTTCGATTTGACTCTATTGATCAATGTGTCTGTTTTTATGCCAATACCAAGCTGTTTTTATTATTATAGCTCTATAGTAGAGCTTGAAGTCTGGAAGCTGTTTTGTTGTATAGGACTATTTTGGCTATCCTTAGTTTTTTGTTTTTCCATATGAAGTTGAGTATTGGTCTTTCAAGGTCTGTGAAGTATTGCATTTGGATTTTGATGGGGATTCCATTGACTCTGTAGATTGCTTTAGGTAAGACTGCTGTTTTTACTATGTTGATCCTACCTATTCAAGAGCATTGGAGGTTTTTCCATTTTCTGATATCTTCTTCAATTTCTTTCTTCAAAGACTTAAAGTTCTCATCATACAGGTTTAGTTAGAGTTACCTGAAGATATTTCATATTATTTGTAGCTATTGTAAAGGGTGATGTTTCTCTAATTTCTTTCTCAGCCCATTTATCATTTGTATATAGGAGGACTACTGATTTTGAGTTAATTTTGTATCTTGCCACATTACTGAAGGTGTTTATCAGCTGTAGGAGTTCCTTGGGGTCATTTATGTATACTATCATATCATCTGCTAATAGTAAAAGTTTGACTTCTTCCTTTCTAATTTGTATCCCCTTGATTTCCTTTTGTTGTCTTACTGCTCTAGCTAGAACTTTGAGTACTATATATTGAATAGGTATGGAGAGAGTGGACATCCTTGACTTGTTCCTGATTTTGGTGGAATGGCTTTGAGTTTCTCACCATTTAGTTTGATGTTGGCTGTTGGCTTGCTGTAAATTGTCTTTATTATGTTTAGGTATGTTCCTTGTATCCCTGGTCTCTCCAAGACCTTTATCATGAAGGGGTGTTGGATTTTGTCAAAAGTCTTTTCAGCATCTAATGAGATGATCATGTAGTTTTTTCTTTCAGTTTGTTTATATGGATTACATTGACAGATTTTTATATGTCAATGCATACAAAATCCTACATCTCTGGGATGAAGTCTACTTGGATGATTTTTTTATGTGTTCTTGGATTCAGTTTGCTAATATTTTATTGATAATTTTAGTATCCATGTTCATGAGGAAGATTGGTCTGTAATTCTCGTTACTCATTGCATCTTTGTGTGGTTTGGGTATCAGGGTAATTGTAGCCTTGTAAGAAGAGTTTGGCAATGTTTCTTATATTTCTATTATGTGAAATAATTTGAAGAGTATTGGTATTAGTTCTTCTTTGAAATTCTGGTAGAATTCTGCACTGAAACCATCTGGCTCTAGGCTTTTTTTGGTTGGGAGACTTTTGATGATTGATTCTATTTTCTTAGTGGTTAAATATCTATTTAAATTGATTATCTGATCTTGATTTAATTTTGGTATGTGGTACCTATCCAAAAAATTGTCCATTTCTTTTACATTTTTCAATTTTCAAAGTTTAACCTAATGATTCTCTGGATTTCCTTAGTGTCTATTGTTATGCCCCCCTTTTGTTTCTGACTTTGTTAATTTGGATATTCTCTCTCTGCTTTTTGGTTAGTTTGGATAAGGGTTTGCTTATCTTGTTGATTTTATTAAAGAACTAATTCTTTATTGCATTGATTCTTTGTATTGTTCTCTTTGTCTCTATTTTATTGATTTTAGCCCTCAGTTTGATTATTCCCTGTTGTCTACTCCACCTGGCTGAGTTTTCTTCTTTTTGTTTTAGAGTTTTCAGGTGTGCTGCTAAGTCACTAGTCTGGGATTTCTCCAACTTCTTTATGTAAGCACTTAGTGCTATGAACTTTCCTCTTTGCATTGCTTTCATAGTGTCCCATAAGTTTGGGTATGTTGTGCATTCATTTTCATTGAATTCTAGGAAGTCTTTAATTTCTTTCTTTATTTCTTTCTTGACCCAGTGATGATTCACTTGAACATTGTTCACTTTCCATAAGTTTGTAGGCTTTCTGCAGTTTGTGTTGTTGAATTCTAACTTTAAGCCATGGTGGTCCAATAAGATACAGAGGGTTATTTTATTTTTTTGTCAATTCCTGTTATTTTTTGGTGGTAGTGTGTGTGTGTGTTTCCCTTCTTTGAGATTTGCTAGTTGTAAGGTTATCTATTGCCTGTGTTTTGGTGGTTGCAGCTAACTTCCTTGGATTGGAGTCTTCCTTCTAGCACTTTCTATAGGGTTGGATTTGTGAATATATAATGTTTAAATCTGATTTTTCATGGAATATCTTGTTTTCCTCATCTACTGTGATTGAAAGCTTTGCTGGGTATAGTAGTCTGGGCTGGCATTCGTGGTCTCTCAGGATCTGTATAATGTCTGTCCAGGACCTTCTGGCTTTCAGAGTTTCTATTGAGAAGTTGGGTGTAATTCTGATAGGTCTGCCTTTATATGTTACTTGACCTTTTTCTTTTGTTGCCCTTAATATTCTTTCTTTATTCTGTACATTTAGTGTCTTGACTATTATGTGGTGAGGGAACTTATGGTGGTCCAGTCTATTTGGTGTTCTGTACACTTCTTGTACCTTCATAGGCATGTCTTTCTTTAGGTTGGGAAAGTTTTCTTCTGTAATTGTGTTGAATATATTTTCTGCACCTTTGAGCTGGAATTCTTCTCTTTATTCTATCCCTATTTTTCTTAGGTTTGGTCTTTTCATGGTGTTCCAGATTTCTTGAATGTTTTATGTTAAAAATTTGCTGAATTTAACAATTTCTTTGACCAGTCAATCCATTTCCTCTATCATATCTTCAGTGCCTGAAGATTCTCTCTTCTGTTTCTTGTATTCTGTTGGCTATGCTTGCCTCTGTAGTTTCTATTCATTTACTCAGATTTTCCTTTTCCTGAATTCCCTCGGTTTGTGTTTTCTTTATTGCTTCTATTTCAACTTTCAAGTCTTGAACTGTTTCCTTAATGTGTTTGATTGTTTTTTTTGTTTTGTTTTGTTTTTTTACTTTAAGAGATTTTTTGATTTCCTCCAATTTTTTGTTTGTCTTTTCCTCCATTTCTTTAAAGAATCTTTTATTTCTTCTTTGAGGGCCCCTATCATCCTAATAAAGTTGTTTTTAAGGAAATTTTCTTCTGGATCATCTGCTTTGGGAATGTTCAGGTCTTGCTGTTGTAGGATCACTAGGTTCTGGTGGTGCCATATTGTCCTTTATGTTGTGTAAAGTGCTCTTACACTGTGGTCTACCCATTTCTTCCTTTAATCCAAACAGGTGGAGCTCCACCTTCCAATTGGTGGAGGTGGGGTCTGGTTGATCTTCTTCTCAATCAGTCCGGGAGGGGGCGTATGGTTCCAGTGGTCACAAGTGTGGCAGAAGATGGTTGGTTTGGTTTGGCAGGAAAAGGGGGCTGCTGCCCAGTCTCTGGGACTCCAATAGATCAGGGAGGGGCACAGAATGTGTCCCCAGGGCCTACAGGTGAGAGAACTGAGCTGACCAGTCCAGAGACCCAGGTCTTACCTGTTCCCAGTTGGTGCAGGGTGGGCATATGACTCCTATGGTCACTGGTCAAATCATTCTTGTTTTAGAGATATGCTTTATTTTTCTTTTTCCTAATGGATTCTGTTCTAGTCCTTAAATCCTTTTATTATACATGTGACCTTCAGACCATCAGGAAAATGCTATTGCTACAAACAAGTCACCAATTTCTAGGGCTTCTCAACTAAACTTCACTCTCACTGGAAGTCGATTAATGGTGGATAGTATCCCTCCGGGGCTTTCTGTACAGAGTCTCCTTGTACCTCGGGACTCAATCCTACAGGGTCTGTGGATTTAGCCTCCAGATGAGGAAAAGGGACACTTTTACATGGATCAATCCTGTAAATAGGGCTTATCTTTTATGCTCACTTTACACCATGAAGAGTTTAGCTTCCTGGACATACTAAACTGTAGTGCAGGCTGGGAAAAGTGGGCTGGTTAAGTCTCTAAGAAAATTACTTTGTAAGTTTGATGGACATCTTGTAAATGCCCATGACACTATGCTTTACCTTTCTTCTTTTAAGAATGTTTTTTGTTTCTTTTAATTTAACAGTGTATCAAATCAACAGATACTTAATGAATGGACACTGCAGCTATGTCAAAGCCTGTGTCATGGGCAATTGTGAAGCATGGGTGAGTATTTCCTATCTGAGGTCTGTCTGACATCATGCTTCTGTGTCCCCTGTGGCCTTTGCTGTTGAATGTGCACCACAGATGGACTTTTAATTTCTTCTCCCCATCCCTATCAAGGGACCCTCAAAGGACACTCTCTATAAAATCCTCCTGGCAGATCCTGATTGTCAGAGAGCCCCACCATCCACAACTGTTGTCCAGGAAGGCAGGTTCTGGAAAGATGAGTTTGGGTGAGATCACTTGATATCTGGATGTGAGGTCACCCCATTACTGATGGTGGGTAGAACATTTTCCTGGATGTGTGTGTGGCAGCGATCTACTAGTTAAGACTCCTGCTCATGGGAAGTCAGGCTTGTAAAAAAAAAAAAAGAAAGAAAGAAGGAAAGAAAGAAAGAGAAAAAAAGAAAAGAAAAAAGGAATTACAAGAGCATTAAAATGAAATGACTCTTGTCAAGCTCCTTCAACAGGGGGGTACTCTAGAAAAATAAGAAAAGACTAAGACCAATTTACAGTTGGTTGAAATCCAGCTTTATAGCATAAAGAGGTCTTAATTGCTAGAAGAGGCAGGTCAAAGGAAGTTGAATCAGACATAGAACTTAACCTTGCCCCACATTTTGAAGAAGGAACTTCAAAGATTGATATGAAAGAATGTGACATATGCAATGTGTAGACATGAATTATGCCTATAGAAAGTTTCAATTCCCTAAGTTTCCATGAACCTCCAAGCTCATAGGATTGGGACCTAGGGGAGGTCTGGGTGCTGTCTCACTGTTGTATGCTCCATAGTGCATTTATATAAAATGTGATGTGCATTCTATTTTGCCATGAGCAACACTGCACTTTCTCAGAAAGCTATTGCCCACTCACAGCACACAAAGCCACTGACTATGATGTGAGGAAGGTTTATGGAGACAGCATCACTGTGCCCATATGCAACTAAATCAGAACATTGTACCAAAGTGTCTTTCTTTCTTTCTTCTTCTTTTTTTTTAAAAAATTATTTATTGTTTTATTTATTCATTTTATGTGGACTGGTGTTTTTGCTTGCATGTGTGTCTATGTGAGGGTACAGATCCCCTGAAACAGGAGTTATAGACAGTTGTGAGCTTCCATGTGGGTGCTGGGAACTGAATCCAGGACCCCTGGAAGAGCAGCCAGTGCTCTTAACTGCTGAGCCATCTCTCCAGTGTGTCCCCAAAGTGTCTTTCTAAGACATGCTGTAGTAGTCTTTACTACAAAAGCCATGCTGCAAACATGGTGGAAGCAGCAGATCCTGATGTGCAAGTATCACCAGGGGATTGCAAGAATTACAAAGATAAAAAACAAGGAAAGTTGATGCCTTCCAAGGAGCACCATTGATTAGACCTTAAAGTGGGAGAAAGTGGAGCAACTACATTAAAAAAATCAAAGCAATGATTCTAAGGAAACTTGATGAACTGCATTGAGAAGACAGCAATTTCAAATAAGCAAGATAATTCACACCACAACTAAGAAACTTGGCTGTGAGATAGAAATCATAGAAAACAGCCAAACAGAAGTCCTAAATGGAAGAACTCAACTGATAAGATTCAAAAACAAGGCCCAGGACCTTAAGTATGGAGCAAGAGTGGAAGAGAGAATTCCTAAACTTGAAAGTAACCTCTCAAAATAAGTCAGTTGCACAAAAAGCAAAGAAAAGGGACAATGAAGAAAACCTTCACTCTTATGTGATACATTAAGCAAATATTGGCATTATAGGTAGTCCAGAATAGGAAAAAAGGGCATACACAGTTATAAAATAGCTTAGTTAATGAAATATCCCCAATCTTCCCATCATATGAGAAAGATGTGGACCTCTAGATCTACCAGGCTCAGAAGACCTCAGGAGACTTGACTGAAAATAAAAATAGAGCTTGTGTAAGCCAAAAAGATACACCAAATCATCCAAAGTCTAAGACAGAGAAAGAGTTCTAAACACAGGAAAAATGCCAAATCATGCTTACAAAACTCCCCACTGAAGCCAAAGCATAATTTTCAGGAGATAACAGGATGGGATGGCCAGCGCCCCAAGAGCAAGAATGGAGAAAATCTTGGCAACCCAGGAGGCTGAATTCAGCAAAACCTTCCTTCAGAAATAAAGCAGATGTACATTCTCCTCAAGATGAGCAGATTGAGGGATTCATTCTTGTTGGACCAGTCTTAAGATATTTGAGGGAGCCCTGTATTCAGAAGCAAGAAGACATGACCCAGGACAAATGTGTACAGTGCCCCTAGAAAACAGACATGCAGAAGAAAAAAGGAAGCAAACATTATCCCAGAATGCCAATAAACCACAGAGACAACCAAGAGAAGAGAGGAGTGAGGGCACATAAAAAGCACAGATAGAAATTAGCAAATTACAGGATATAAAAAATAACCTTGAACATAAACAGAATGCCCTAACCAAAAAGCGTAGGTTGCATGAATAAATGGCATAAACCTCTCTCTCTCTCTCTCTCTCTCTCTCTCTCTCTCTCTCTCTCTCTCTCTCTCTCTTATCTCTCATCACACACAAAAATCAACTCAAAATGAGCCAAAGACCTACATATAAGATACAAAATCCTGAAGCTACTGGAAGAAGTTATATGCTTTAAGATCAATATAGGAAATAATTTTTAGCAAAGATTCATAAAGTATACATGGTACTATATCAGCCCATGAAGTTGCAATATAATTTAAGAAACAATCAATCAACAGTGTCAAGAGGCAGATAACTAAGTGGGAAAAGATGTACAAATTATGACACTTGACAAGGGATTAATATTTTTATTTAGTAATTTCTTGAAAATTATTTTTCTGACATAACCACAGACTCCCAACAATGTGATTCTATATACTTGGTGATAGCCACCGTAGAATATTTTTCCATCTTATATCTTCAATTTTAGTTACATAGATTCATTTGAAGAGTATGTATATTACACTTTGAATACTCAGTGGGAATCTCTAAAAATATCCACACCAGGCATATATTTTCTTGGTAAGGCATATATTTTTATATGATCATACTAGTATTTCAGAAATTATTTTTTAAAGTTTTTTCACTTCCCATCTGTTATGCACACTATAAACTTGGCTGGCACAAACTCATCTGTGTTAAGACCAACGGAACTGTGCCATTTCTGCCTTTGCCTGTGTTTTTAACAACACAGCTCATGTCCACATGGTTACATTTGCTCTTGTTCTAAAAGCAGGCACCATAATTCGTCTATACTCTTTCTGTGCTGTTAGTAAAAAGTTGACACATCTTTTAAGCTTTTAAAATTTTTGTTTGAGAATTTCATATGTGAGTACTGTATTTACATCATTTCCACCCCTCCCTCTCCCCCTACTTCTCCTCCTGTGACCCCCCCAAGTTCATGCCTCTTTAATTATTGTTCACACACACACACACACACACACACACACACACACACACATATAAATGCAGCAGCTTATTGCTTCTATTTAACATTACTTATATGTGTATTTGTTTAGGTCTGACCACTTGTGAAGCTGATATTTATATAAAGAAGGCATTTTCCTGACTAGAGTAGTTTTAACACCAATCACCATAATTATATTGAAGTTAAAATTAAACACTTCTAAAATGTGAACTGTCAGATCCCCACATCCCCCCTCAACAAGCATGGCTTGATTAAATGAGAGCCTTGGTTTAACTTAATCTCATAAACGTCAGAGACTTGACGTTTGGCCATGAAACAATGTTATCATTTCTAGGCCATATTTTGTGTTTGTTTTTAAGTTCCTATTTCCTCTGTTAGTAATCTGGAAAACCTAGTTTGTTGATGCAATAAGTGGCTATGCATTGATCATGCAGGCATAGCTTTCTGATGACTGCACAACACGTTAGCTTTTGTGCTATCATTTCCCTGACCTTACAGAGTCTTTTGTATGCTTACAGTAGTCTAAGGACTGAGATTTACCACTTTCCTTCTGCCAGTTTGCTGTTTCACAGGGCTCGGATCTCTGAGGCAGTTCATGATGATTTCAGCATCCTGAGGCTTTGCTACACAGTCTATGTGGAGAAGTTCTCAAGAGTGACATCTTCCCCTAGTGCCATGGGGAAGAAGCTCTATAAAATGAGCAGAGCCTTATGGAATGCTTTACATTAATCCCACCTCAGGCTCTGCACTTCTTCCTGCTTCACTGCTTGGCGGTATCGTGATTCCCAGAGGCTGCATCCTAACATCAGCATCCCTGCCTATATTCTCCCTACTTAGATTCCCTTCTCTGCACAAATGTCACGACAGCATCTTCAAACCTGACATTTAGGCTACTCCTTTATCAGCTGCATAGAAATGCCTTGTTTAAATACTGTCTTCACGTTGTGTGTGTGTGCGTGTGCATGTGTGTGCACACACACATGGGTACATATATGTCATGGCCTGTGCACGAAAGTCAGGAGACAAATTTTTGGAGTCTCAGAGATTGAACTCAGGTAGTCAATCTTGGCAAGAAGCACCTTTACCTACTGAGTCATCTTGCAGTCCAAGATATATCCAAGAATATTGAATAAAATTTTCCAGTCTGTATTTCAGAGCACTTCAGTGATAGGCTGCTCCACATCATCCTGTTCCATCATTTTCTATGGATCTACATGACTTCCTGGTTCTCAATCACTCTATTTTTCCTTTAGTGTCTGCACTTTGTTCTCTCTCCACAGCTTAGTCATTCCAGGACTTTCCATTTTAATCACTCCCCATGCTATTTCTCACAATTACACTTAGCACTAGTTCGAGGAGAGCTGAATTTATAAAGATTTAGTGTCTCTCAAAAATTAGCAAGGAAGATCATACTTTAAATCACTCCAGGGAACTAAATCTGGAAATGACCACAACAGAAATCACTCTCTTTGAGAAGTGAAAACATCCATTTAAAGAGTAAAGTTTTTAAAGTGCTTTTCCCTGTTAATTTGAAGGTTCTGTTATGAGTTTTCACACATGAATAAGACTTAAATTATCATCAAAAATTAGTTTGAAAGGACACTTTATCTTAAATATTCACTTTAAGAAATTAAAATTAGTTGTTACACTTTTTTTGTTTTGTTTTGTTTTGTTTTTTGGTTTTTCGAGACAGGGTTTCTCTGTGTAGCTTTGCGCCTTTCCTGGGACTCACTTGGTAGCCCAGGCTGGCCTCGAACTCACAGAGATCCGCCTGCCTCTGCCTCCCGAGTGCTGGGATTAAAGGCGTGCACCACCACCGCCCGGCTAGTTGTTACACTTTTATTACATACTATTTACATGTAAATGTTAGTGTTCCCTGAAATTCAAGCATTAAAACCTCTCTGATGGTAAGGGGCGAGCATCAGATATAATTAAATAGTGAGCATAGAGTCCCCACCAATGGGGAAAGAGGTCTTATCAAAAAAAGCTATGGAGAGTGTCTTGCTTCTGCACAATGAGAAGGCACTGAGAGAGTGACCCAAAGGCATCAGATCTAGCAATATAGAACTCATTCATAGCAGATAGCGGGATGGGATGGCTTAAGAGGCAGTCTGTCAGTAATGTGCTCTGAAGTATAGACTGAGAAATTCTGCTTTGGCTAAATACGAAAGGAGACATTGCTTGGGCCGGTGGTAGGATGGCTTGGTGGGTAAGGGCATGTGATGCCTTGCCTGATGATGAGTTTGATCACCAAGACCAATGTGGCACAAGGAAATCTCAAGTTTCCAACCTCCAGATCAGTAAGAACAATATTTCTTTTGTTCCAGCTCAAGTTTTGCAGCTAGAGAATATCCAGCTCAAGTTTTGCAGCTAGAGAATACCTCATATTTCTCCTCTTTTCTGCCTGTTGCCTTATGCATTTTGTACCTCTGCTAACAATATTTTCATCCATTCAGTAATCTACACCAGAGACCCAGACATCCTCAAGGCTAACTCAACATTTCACCTAACTCAACATTACTCTTTTCTACTACACTGTACCTCCTTTGATGTTAAGGTTAAAATGCATGCTCACCATTGTATACTATTGAGCACATCACTAAGCATATGGATGCTAACCAATAAATACTTTAATTAATTAAAATACTCCTTATTATCAACTTAACACAACCTAGAGTCATCTGGGAGGCAAGCCTCAATGAAATACATTCAGTTGGCCTGTGAACCAGGTCTGCAGGGAAATTATCTTATGAAGTTAGTTGTTGTGGGTAGACTCAACCCATTGTGGGCAGCACCATTCCCTAAGCAAGAAGTCCTGAATATATGAATAAGGAAACCGAGCTGAGTCAAACGTGCAAGGAAGTAAGCCCATGTGCATCTATTCCTCTCTGGTCTTGACTGTGAATATCATGTGACCTGCTCCTACTTTTATGTTTCCACAATGATAGAGTATAACTTGAAGTTGTAAGACAAATAAACTCTTCTCTTTGTAACTTTGTTACAAGTTGTTTTTACCAGGGTACTTTGTCACAGCAACATAAACACAACTAGAACATACTCTTTCCCTCACATCTAAGCTTAGATCAAGGGCTTAGAACTCACCTCCTAAGTTGTTATTTAATAGTTTCCTTCTTCTCACTCCTGTTATGCTCAGATATGTATTGTCTCTTATCCATACTGTTCAGATCACTTCTAGCAATTTTAAAAATTGTAAACACAACAAATTACTCACTTGAACTACAAGCATGATGCTATATGAAGCTGCTTTCGCATTGAGTAGTGTGGGTAAGTACATGAAACCTCACTTACTCATCCAACAGTTATTCACTAAGTTGCTTCCATGTGCCATGCAGTCTTCTATCTACAGAACAGGCAGAGGTGGGCAAGTGAAGGGCATCATTGAATAGGCACAGTAATAACTCAGCCTCCAAAGTCTTAATCCAAAAGGTTTTCAGAACTATTTGAGTGATCATTAAAATTCTAAAGATGTGCCTTTACTCTCTTATTTGTATACATATTCAGAAGAAATGGGTTACAGTTCAGTTATTTGTATTAAAGTCTTATTTTATTTTATGAGTATTTGTCTACATGTATGTATGCTCACCATGTGCATGCCTGGTGCCCAAGAAGGTAGAAGATAGCATCAGATCCCCTAGAACTAGAGCCAAAGACAATTGCAAGCCAACATGTGGGTACTGGAGAAAGAACCTAGGTCCTCTGCTAGGAGCACGAAGTGCTCTTAACTGTTGAATCATCTCTCCAACCCCTAAAGTTCACTTCTTAATGGATCAAGTGAGAAAACCAGTACTTTTGTGATATTTTTATCACATGTAGGAGGCAGGTACTAGTGCCATTCTCATTTAATACATGAAATAACTGGTGCAGAGAGCCAGTCTGACGTCATACCCCAACAGAGAAGCTAGGACCAAAGCTTGTACTCTAACTCTGGACCTTAGCTGTTAGTGGAAACTGATGTGGATTAGGCTGGATTGAATTAGATGCTGAAGTACTTAAGAGAGAATGAACACCCAGCACAGGGGTCAGGAGAAGACAATAGAAGACGGCATAATAAATGAAGAAAGATTGGTATAACAGAAGTGAAGTGCAAAGAAAGGGTAGCTGAAAAAAGGAGGCTGAGGAGAGGGTGGGCTGCCTCCACTGAGCTGCAAAAAAAACTGGATTCCCAGGAAAACAGTAGAGGTCGAGAGGTTAGATCTCACTTAGCATGAGAGGTAAACACAAATGACACATTAAAAGACCCCAGGGGCAGCAAGGATCGTTCATCACTTGAGAGTGTTTGCTGCTCTTGCAGAGGACCTGGGTTCAGAACCCACCTGGAGCAGTTCACAAGTGCCTGGAGCTGGAGAGCTGCAGAGCATCTGATACTCTCTTCTTGACTCTGGGTACTGTGTCTCATATGCACATAACCTCATACAGACACACATATGTACACACAATTAAGAATAAAACAAGCCTTCAGGGAAAGGAGAGTGGGTTTGGGATACTTGTCAAGTTATGAGCAGGCAAAGTTTGGAGAGGATACAGCTCCAGGGCGAGAGAGGACACTGTGGGCAGCAGCAGTGGAGGAAGTGACTGTAGACCCCAGACTGAAGGGACAAGAGAGCAGGACACATTCTGGAGGGGCCTAAATGCTCCTCCTCCTCCTTCCTCCTCTTCCTCTTCCTCCTCCTTCTCCTCCTCTTTCTTCTTCTTTTTTCTTCTTCTCCTTCTCCATCTCCCTCTTCCTCCTCCTCTTCTTCCTCTTCTTCTCTTTCCCCTTCTCCTCCTCCTTCTTCTCCTTCTTCGTTGTCATTATTATTATTATTATGTGTGTGCATGTGTACCTAGCTGGGGAGTTGTGAGTTGCCCGACATGGACGATGTGTAACAAACTCAGGTTTCCTTCAATAACAGCACATCCCCTTAACTGCTGAGCCATCTCTCCAGTCCTAAACTATACAAAACTCAGAGAATTAAAAAACATTATTTTCGTGAAGTCTTTTATAAGTGTGATGAAGGTTGCAACAGTGAAATCATGTTTAAGACACCATGGTTTCAACTTAGGAAGACTACTATGACAAAGGTCAGAAGTGAAGCCAGCAAATACTGATGACTCTGTCTAAGACTTGAGTTTCCTAGTATGCCAAGAGCTTCCATAACCTAAGACCATGAGATCATAGCAGGATGGAGGAAGGGACTGTGCTCATCTTCACAGAGGTAAAATAGATTTCAACATAAGAAACATGGTCAGCATCACCCCTGGGAAGTGACAACCTCATCCAAGATCAGATGCCCTATTCTCAGATGCCCTATTTAGCAGATTGAAGATAAAATATTTGATAACTCGCTGTTATCAAAGGTATGAAAAGAGACTTTCTATGGTGAAAATGTAAATTCCGCTCATTTTAAACTACCAAGGCATCATGCTCCCTTTGACATAATGGAGTTCTGGGAATCTGCCCTACAGATGGAATTGTGGGTATTCAAATGACAGAAGAGGCTAAACACACACACTTTGAAACTGCTTGTAGCTGTCAAGGACTGCAACCAAAGCAGTGAAATTGCTGCACTTCAGAAGTCACTTATCATACACTGGAATGTTCTTCAACACATAAACCATAGAGAATGAGGAAGCAAATACAGATCCCCCAGGGAAAAACTATGCACGCGTAGTGCATTGTCATGTGAATAAATATTGGAACTATGTAATTGTCTGCATGCTTATTATTTTTATTTTCATTACCTTCATTTATTTATTTATATTTACTTATTTGGGGGGCACATACACACTACACACACACACACACTACACACACACCACACACACACACTACACACACATACACACTACATACCACACACAGACACTACACACACATACACACCACACACATACACCACACACACACACACACACACCACACACACACACACACACACTATACATTCACACACCACACACACACACACTACACACACACACACACACACACACACACACACACACACGGAGATCAGAGGGAAACATGGAGGAGCTGGCCCTTGGCTTCCACAGGCTGGGTTCTGAGGATCGTCCTCACGTCCCCAGGCATGACAGCAAGTGGCCTTTCCTGCTCTGTCATCTCATCAGCTGATGTGTTTCTTATAAAATAGTAAAAATATGTACATAAACATTCTGACAGGTTTCCTTAAGTAGGCCAGCATTTCTGGGTGGTACCAGGGACATCTCGTCATTCTGTACTCTTGCCACAGCCTTTTCCTGTTGTCAGGCATGGTTGGTGAATGAAGCTGTGGAAGGAGAATGTGTGAGAAAATTCCAAAGAAATGAGACAGAAGTCTTGTAAGCTGTTCCTCCTCAACGTGGGTTGTTCCTGGGATGGGCTTCTGTGCCCTCCTGGCTGTGATAGTGGGAATGGGTTATCCCTCATCTTATCCATTGTTATTTAGATGATGCTTCCAGGCATGGGTCACCCTTGTTGCCTTATACAGCTTAAACTCCTGTGACTGTATATAACTTGAACTCAAGTGAACTTTGCTCACATGACCTGGCCTAGCTCTCAGAATGCCCACAGAATAGAAATTGTCTGATGCCCTGAATAAAGTTGGCTCTTGCATGAGACTTTAGTCCACCTCGTTTTTTTGGCCTCCCTCTCCCAGGTGTTACCTGAGTAATGTTAACTTAAATGTTATCTGAGTCTTCCTGTGGTTGAAATTCTATGCTTCAAGATTAAAGGGTAGCTCCAGGGATTGTAAATTTCAAAAACAAAGCTTGCAACATTGCATATTGACTGTATTCTAATAATGTGTTTGTGCATCTAACTTCTCCAAACGCCAGTTACTCCAGCTTACTTTCTGTTTTCTTTCTCTTCCACTATATTTCCTAAAAAGAATTGAAAATACTTGTATAAGGGTTTGGGTTATAACATAGTGGTAGAATACTAGCATGTGAGACTGTAGGTTAACTCTATAACTACCAATAACTAACTAACTAACTAACCAATTAACCAATTAAATTCAAACAATATCAAAAATTTTTTTACTTTATCATCCAACCTCCCTCCCCCAGCTGTTTGACATATTTGATATTTTAGTACTAAAAATGTTGGGAAAATAAATGAATAATGTCTTTGGAAATAGTAATTTGTATTCATTTGCCTGCTTCTACTATATCCTTTTATTTAAATTAGCCACGATTCCCAAGGAACACTTACGATGTACATGAATTTTTAAAAATAAAGACTTAAACCAGAGTAGGAGGCAAGATTTTAAAGTGATCCTTGGGTTGCTCATGGGACCTAACATTTAGAACTACACATGAGTTAGTGAGGACCCAAGGATGTGGGGTGAGGACGGAGGGAGTAACATGCCTGAGGAAACTGCACTGCCCGAAGACCATGGGGATGTTCAGAAACACAGGCAGCGGGGCTTCGGTTGTTTGCTTCGAAAGGCTTGTCATACTCTCAGCTCATGCCCTGTGAACACGGGCATGTGCTAGGTTTGAATGGGGAAGGTTACGAGAATCATTTTGAGCCTCCTTGAAAACAGTGCACTGAGGACCACAGGGATATTACCAAGGTAGTCTTCTATGTTTCTAAGAAGTAGAAATTTTGGCAGTGGACATGATCCAAGCCGTAGACCGTGAGCTCAGCAAGATCATGTGAACTAGAAGTTCACTGGCATGGAGGTGGGAGATTTTCCTGAGAATGTTGGATGGTATAGAGTACTTGAGGAGTATTCTCCTTAGCATTTCAAAAGCTGGACTGTGAGTCAGCCCAGAGCATCATCCTGATAGTGATAGAACGTGTGTAATAGTTTTTCATGTAAATGCTGATGCCGAGATAAGCAGTTGCTGCACCGTGCATCATAGCTGTTCATCTGAAACACATGAGGAAAGCCGGGGTTTGCAAACAATAAGGGAGTCATTCCTCGTGTGCTTTGTGCTTCGTGGTTGTTTTGTTTTGCAAACAAGGTCAGCATAAGTGTAATTAGATTAACTCACTCCAACGTTCTTATCTTGCTGCAGCACAAAACACAAATCCAAAAGAACAGCTACTCTTATTTACTAAACATCAAACACAGTTGTGTAAATGGTACAGTTGTGTCTCCAGATAATAGGCATGACTGAAGAGATTGAAGTCTTATCAAACACACAGTAAAAGTCAGATAATATAAACTTTTCAGTTTGCTAAGGCATAATTTCCAAATTTCCCTATTTTTCATATTTTATAATTCATTACAACTTAGTAAGAATACACTTGTAATCAGAATTATGGATTGGATACTTTTAAAAGGAAAATCTGAAATTTTTCCTATCACACACACACACACACACATATGTGGAAATGTGACTGAAGTGTACTGTTGAAGAAATATTTTCCATTTTAGTAAATGAGTCATTAAGTTGTGGGTAAATAATAGTGAATACATTAGCAATACATATGCTACAGAAAGTTAGTCTCAGTAGTAGGAGCGAAGACTTTGTGTTAATATTTAGCAAAGCTGTTTAATATATAATTAAAAATCTGCTTTGATACAGAGTTTTCAGAATGTCTTGGTGTCTGTCTTGAGCTTGAGATGTCTCCCTGTCTAACCTTGAGTTAACTATACTCTGTGCAGAAGCAGGAACCCCGCTTGGGTCATGAGTATGAATCAATAGCTTTAAAACATGCCAACATATTTGGCCTTACCATAATAGCCAACTTTAGATCTTGATTATTTCATTCTTTGTTGAACATGCTAATTTTATTTGGAGATAACATAACTGTTTTGGTCTTTGGAAATACAAATGAATAATGAATTACACCAAAACAAACATCTGAATCGTCTTTTATATTTTAATGGCCTTAAGGGTGGATTAAGTAGAGATAACATAAGCAAATTACACTGAAATTAGGAGGGAGTTTATGGCGCAGATTTAACCACATTCTGTTACACTCTGTTCCTGGGGAGTTTTATAGTTTTGTTTTCCAGGAGGAAGCTAGGAATTGCATCAGGGATACCAAGACTTGAGAAGCTGAGGAATCTCAAATTACTGTTGTGACCCAGCTAGATAACACTGATCAGATACTCAGAAGAGGACTCCAAGCAAGAGCTATGCATTACAGTTAGAGAGACCTACCATGAGCCATGAACACGAAAATGAAAATGTCTCTTAACTGCTGAAGCCATCTCTGTGTGAATACAAAACAAAGGAGCTACCTTGAAAAGATTGAGGAAACTAGGGATTCTCTTTAACTGAGATGCAGTTCAGCTCCCTCTCCTGATGGAGTCACTTTTGGGTGTCAGAGCAGGATGGCAAGCTGGGACAATTGTGAGTGAAGGCAGGTAGGAATATAGGAGGTATTCCAAGACAGAACTTCAAATGGAAAAGGTCCTGGACCTAGTGAACAACCACCAGGAAGCAGACACATTGAGTTCACCACTGTCCCTGCCTTCAAAACACGTGCCCTTGAGATCTGGGCATTTGGAAGGTTCAAGGAAAGCTGAGTTAATTCATTTCAGAAATCCTGTGCTTGAGGCCTTACTTTAAGTAGGGCATTGATCTGGATGACATAAATCACATGCCACCCCCAAAGGCTATAGTTATTTGTATACACATACGTATCATCACACTGTATGTTGACTTGTTTGAACAGGAAAATTTGATTCATTATGGAAAAATGTCACCCCCAGTTAAATACACTTTGAAAGGGACTAAAGAAAAAGCAAAGAGCAAACTCAACCAAGGCTTAATCATTGTTTTTTAATGTGTTCTTAATTTTTAAAGTTTTTTTTATAGAAAATGTTTAAATGAGTTTATTCTAAAAAAACAAAACAAAACAAAGCACATAACAACAAAACACTAAAACCTCACTTAAAACATCTGGATTACAGCCCTGCTTTACCAGCCTGGTTCACGCTGCTCTGGGGCAGAGCCTCATGCGTCCTAAGCAAGCTCTCTACCAACAGACCCACATCCCCAGATCCACAAAAACCATGTTCTTTCTCCTTCAATTCTTGTCTCCCTTATAGCGCGTATTTTAAAAGCAAGCTGTGATCTTTTCTCTTTCCAAAGTTTAGGCATTATGAAGTTGAAAACCCGTTAAAGTGCAACATGGCTAATAAAAGCTAATAGCTGCAAATCCAAAGACCCAGCCTGCTGACTGAAGCTGCAGACAGGCACTCTGGATGGGGATTCAAGTCACTGTCTGGGTTGGGGTTAGGCAGCTTTGTAGATAGATAACCATGCTAGAATATTTCTTCCACTTCTAGTGATGCATTTTACTGGATGAATTCCAAACTACATCTTGACTTTCACACTACATTTAGGTATCAGAAAGGAACATTACAAATTAATTATGAGAAAAATAATATAGGACACCCAAGCACCCACCCAAGAGACAGGAAAGCTAGAGTACACGATGGAGAGAAGGGAAGGTGAAGTGGAGTGGTTCCTGCACTGTGGAGAGAGGTGGAATGGGAGATGTGATGGCGGTGAGGAACAGGCCCATATGAGGAGGCCATGGTGATGTCCCGGGGCATGCTGCTGCTGAGGGCCATGCTGACCTGAGTGCCCTGTGTTGCCACCTGAGGCCATGGCGATGTCCAGGCCCAGTCTGCTGCCAAGAGCCATGTTTGGGTGCATGGCCCTGCTATGGCTGAGGTCTGTGTTGATGACCTTGACTGTAACCATGTTGCCAGTGAGGGTCATTCAGATGTCTGTGATCTGGGCTGCCACCTGAGGCCAGAGAGATGTCCAAGTGAGAGTTGGCCCTGCCCCTTGATGACAGCCACAGGCAGGACAGCTAGCCCCAATGCATCAGAGTGGGTGAAATGGCCCTGCCTCTTGCTGGCTTCAGCAACTGGGAGAATAGGAGGGCACCCCGCCCCCCAGGGCAGCACAATAGGTGTTGCCCATGGGAAAGCTGGCCCTAACCCTTGCCTGCTGTGCTGTGGTGTGGGTGAGGGAGAGCCGGCCCTGGTGGCAAGGGTGCAGGAGAGCAGTTGGGCTGACTAACTCTGCTTCCACTCAGGCTCAGGCCCAGGGCTTTGAGTTGGCCCACCCCAACATCTACCCCATCCAAGAACTGCTGGAGTGTGTGGAGAGGCCAGTCCTGCAGAACCAAAGCTGCAGGATCTCCATGACACAGGGCAACAACAGGATATCCAAGAGGAGCCCTGGTGAGGATCCAGCAGTGGTGGTATAGCAGAAGCCAGAGGCCTCACACCAGTTCAGTGACTCCTTGAAAGGGACATTTGCAAGTAAAGCTGTTTGGGCAAAAGGGTCGATATGTGTGACACAGCATGACACACTGCAGCTGCCATGGCGAGGGCTTTGCTGTTGTTGTTGTTTTGGTTTTTGTTTGTTTTCTTTTTTGGGGGAGGATGCAAGGGCAAAGGGCAGATATGGAGGGACTAGGAGATGAGTGGGAGTGGGGTGCATGATGTGAAATTCACAAAAAAATTCAATAAAAAATTTTAAAGAGAAAATATATAATATATAACATACATAATTATAAGGAATATATGTTTTTCATATATATATTTATTATATATGTTCAGCCAAGAATATATAGAACTGTCAGTTTTCTCACTTCTAAACATTACTGTTAGCATTGAAAAATAGACTTCTGTTTTTATAGCATCTTATTTAATCTGTGAGCAAAGGGACATTTGAGAAACACTGAAACATCAACAAGAAAAATCACCATGCAATCTTTCTTCACTTTACTCCCCTTAAAAAGAGGAGAAAAGGCTGTATGGCTTTTCTTCAAAGTGAACACTGACAGCTGGAGTTAGAGGATGAACAACGAGAGCACTACTCTACAGTACAGTTGCGTTTGTCCTCCATGGCACATTCACAATGACGGAGTACAAGTTCCCGGATCAACTGGCTTCTCAGAACACAGGGAACGCTGGCTGTGAAAGGCAACACACTGCATGCCAGAGTTTTATCTCACCAGGAGCTTATATGGTTGTGTATGTATTTGTTCATTTAAAATGTGTTATCAAATAAAAAAATTAAATTCATTCAAAGAACTGAGTTTGAATCCAGCCTGGTCTACAGAGTGAGTTCCAGGACAGGCTCCAAAGCTACAGAGAGACCCTGTCTTGAAAAACAAAACAAAACAAAAAGAACTCAAGACACACTCTAATTCTTCAGATTGCAGATATCACTTTCCTTATCATCAGAGTGTGAACCCTAAGCACCTTGTAGCCATTTATTATAGAGAACTATTTTATTAGTTTTTTGTGGGTTTTTTGTTTGTTTTTTGTTTTTTGAGACAGGGTTTCTCTGTGTAGTTTTGGCGCCTATCCTAGATCTCGCTCTGTAGACCAGGCTGGCCTCAAACTCACAGATATCCACCTGGCTCTGCTTCCTGAGTGCTGGAATTAAAGGTATGTGCCACTTGCCGCCTGGCTAGTTTTTAAAAATTCTATTAACTTGTGTGTATGGGTGTTTGGCCTGCATGTGTGTCTGTAAGCCAGAGGAGGGTGTGGGATCTCCTGGAATTGGAGCTACAAACAATTATGAGCTGCCCATATGGGTGCTGAGAGAAGAAACGGGGTCCTCTGGAAGAGCAGCCAGTGTTCTTAACCACTGGACCATCTCTGCAGCCCCCAAGAAGAGCTTAAATAGATGTTTCTGAAGTAACATCAAGTTGATTGTTTCTCTTACAGAATGATCTGTGTGTGTGTAGAGAGAGAGAATGAGAAGGAAAAACAGTAAGTGAGAATCTAGTTCCTTACAGAGACTGATAAGAAGACAGAAAGCCATGTATGTACAGGCATATGCATGTACATGTGTGTGCACATATGTACATTCTATAGAAGCATTTCACACACACCCTATAGCACATATATAAATGCAGCGCTATGAAAGAAAACTCAAAGGTTTAAAAAAAATCTAGATTGTAAATGTGAGTTTTATATTGACTAACATTGTCTATTGGCAGAATTTTTGAGGAATGAAAAAAAAACTACAGACAAAAGTTAGCTCATCTTGAATTCTTGAGAACACCTTGTGCTTTACTGTGGTTAATGTATTTCCTCCTGAATGAATGGTGCTGCCTCCATTATTGACCCTAAGTACCAAGGTCTTTACTGTGCAGGGCTCTCTCTCTCTCTCTCTCTCTCTCTCTCTCTCTCTCTCTCTCTCTCTCTCTCTCTCTCTGTGTGTGTGTGTGTGTGTGTGTGTATGTGTGTCATCTGCATTTGCACATGTGATTAGGGCAGTTCAGTAGCTATAATTCTAACCCAATTCTTAGCTTCATATTTTTCCTAACTCCCTAGTCAGTGGGATGACTTTTGAGACAGATGGACTCAGATTCTGGGCATTGTACAATATTAATAAACTGCAGCCTCTGATGTCAGGTGTCAATCTCTCCATGACTCAATGTGTCACTTGAGGAAGTAGGCATAGTCATGATGGGCTATGTGCTTTCAGGGTTACCTTAGGGGCTGAAGATGCTTTCAAGTAAATTGCCTTGTACAATGTCCCTATGTTCTTGTAAAGTCACATCAAATCAGAACAAATGATTTTAAAAAACCTTAATTACTTCCTATATGTGACGTCAGACATATCTTCTAGCCAAATTGTTATTCGCTGTTTTAAGATTGCTGGCTGTGTGATAATTTCATGAAAAAAACTATATAGAACCTACTGTAAATGCCCTTCCAGAAGTCTGGTCAGCCTCTAATCTCATCTACATCCATTTATAATCAGCTACATTGAGCACGTATTGCTATGTCAGTAAAGGGTGATTTATAAAAAGGACATTGAGCAAGCCTCATGAGCCAATAACACCTGGCTTCCTAGCATACTGTCATATATTGGAATACTGTTACTGTATGCTATAAAATGGACTTGTAGATCCCACAAGTAATGACTATTTGATGACAGAAAGTAGTTTTAAAATACTTAACAAATATGTTCAATATCTTTAACTTTTTACTGTTTGAAGAAATGATCTGTCTAGGTCTGTGTTCTCTTATCACATACCTCCAGCTAGACTTCTCCAGATGAACTGCTCTCACAACGCATCTCTCCTTCCTTTCCTACAAGCCTTGCTGTTTTTATCAGTGAGGAAGATTATACTTTAGTCATAACTCTTTCTTTCCCTCTCCTTATCTTTGGCTTCCTATTAAACTATTTATTTCATTCACTTTCATTCTTGACTTTTATGTGTTGTCTCCTTTATTCTCATGTCAAGACAGAACTGCTATTCTCCATCCACCACGTCTCCCTTTTACACTGCACTGTTTTTCTGAAAGCTGCTCCTTAAGGATACTCAGGTATTTGCTTGAGTGCTGAAGCCCTAGGTTCTGTCCACCATGTAACCCAGCGTTGTGTGCTGGCTGTAATCCCAGCACTCTGAGGAGGAGGCTGGAGGACCGAAAATTCATTATGGGCTACATAGAATGTTCATGATAACATGAAATCCTGTTTCAAGGGGCAGGAGGTGAGCTATTCCTTGATATTATAAAAAGTGATATAAATTTATCGTCTTTATTCAATTGATCCTTATAGAGTGAAATCACTCCACACAAGATGTTTCTATTTTCAGAATTTGTCTGGACCACTCTGTTTCTACAGTACACAGCGGGGCTTCACTGTCTCATTACATGCTGGCCCCCACCTTCAGACCATCTCAGCCACAGTGAAGTACAATTTGATGCCCTTAGCACCTGCAGGTTGATACAATTTGAGTGTCTCCCTAACTTTCATGTGTTAAAATGAATCACAAAGTATTAAAAAGACAGAAACAATATGGCTAGAGCGTTTGTGTGGGACCTGTGGAAAGTGCTTTGGATTAGATAAGAGCATGAAGACAACCCCGTGACTGAATCCTGGGGCTTTCTAAGCCGAGGGAGGGAGCAGAGGACATACACCACCACACCCTCTCTATCTCTTGCCATATGGTACCCCACGCTGCCTTTAGAACCTGTCAGCAATAAGGCTATCCACAAATAATGTACCTCGACCTTGTGCCTTCAGAACCACGAGTCAAAATAAACCTATTTTCTTTAGAAAGTATTTGTTTCATGTATTATTTTATTTATTTATCTTATTATTTATTTATATAAATATTTTTATTTTATAATTAATTTAATTTTACATATCAGCCACGGATTCCCCTGTCCTCCCTCCTCCCACCCCCCAGCCTTCCCCCCCAATCCACCTCCCATTCGCACGTCCTCCAAGACAAGGTCTCCCCTGGGGAGTCAGCCCAGCCTGGTAGATTCAGTTGAGGCAGGTCCAGTCCCCTCCTCCCTGCTTCATGTGTTATTATAGCAACAAAAATCTTACTTGTTTTAAAAGTTCTTTAAGATTCCCTGTATCTTTTTGCTTAAGACAGTCCAAAACCTCATTCTTTCAGGCAATTTATTTATTTATTTATTTAACAAATTTTCATTTATTTTACATACCAACCACAGTTTCCCCTCCCTCTTCTTTTCCCATTCCCTCCCCCCATCAGGCATTTTATTATGGCCAACGTGAGCATGTAGTTTGTGCTATTGTCCAGTTTCATTTCCAGTTGCTATGGCAAAATACCCCAATAAAAAGTTCATTTTCAGTCACAATTCCAGTCCATCACTGTGAGGCAGCAGGATTGGATGAGTGCAATATCACATCACTAGGAAAGAAAAGCAGGGTTCACGGGAGCCACTGCTGAGCTCAGTGGTTCCAAACTCAGTGGGCCTGGGTTTTTCCACATCAGTTAGTGCAATCAGGACAAACCCACACCAGTTAACCCAATCTAGAAAATCCCTCACTGAGACTCTCTTCTCAGGTTGATTTATTTAAAACTGTTTTACTTGTGTATATGTTCGTATGTCTGAGCACAGCCACCTAGGTGCCCTGGAGACTAGAGTAGGGTGTTGGATCTTCTAGACCTGGAGTTCCACGGGAATTTAAGCAGCACCACATGGGGGCTGGGAACTACTTGTGCCCTCTAGAACAGGATGTGCTTCTAACTGCTGAGTCATCTCTCCAGACTCAAATGATCCTAGATTGTCAAGTTGACAATGAAAGCTACTGATAATTTCTACCCTTTCATTTACTGTGCTCTTATTTGCAACTGCATAGAGACCATTGAAGGGTCTCAGGCTGTCCCAGCCCTCAGCAGTTTGAGAATTTGTGACTTCAACCACCAGGCACATGAATGAATATGAAGCTCCAGGTGATTCTATCCAGCTTTTGAGCTGCTTCTAAATTACTGAGGAGGATAGAAATGGTCTAGCTGACCAGGACATTAGTTATATTAATCACATAAATTGATTTTCTTCATTTTTTCCATCCCTAAATGTAGCAATGAATTTGTCCTTCTTGGGAGATATGTTTTGAGAGATTACTAAACGGGGAGGTCACCTTGGCATTTCCTGTTTAACATTTCTGGATTATTGCATGTAGTACTCGACTTTGCAACCTTTTATCTCATGGCTAGAGCATGACGAGCCAAGAAAACCACAGGTACAAGGTGACTCTTCTAGTAGATGTCAGTAAGTGTGCTTTGAACCTTTCCAGCTTACAGCACTCCAGATGCATCAACAGAGTAGCTCTTTGAATCATTACCACTAAGATAATTTTCTCAGTTGCTCTTTTCATTTGGAGCTAGTGGTGACATGATTAATAAGCATGCTGGTGGACAGCCATGAGAAGTTTGGTGTGATAATTACATAATTGGAAGCTTTATTCCAGAAAGACACGGTGCTGAATGGAAATGCAACAATTACTTAACAGTGAGTCTGGCCTCATCTTCCTCCTCAAAGCGCACACCGTATTTCCAACTAGAAACTAGCTGAGTTTAAACTGTACTCAGTTTATCAGGATGCAAACACACATTGTTTGAAAGAGCATCTGTTTGGGTAACTTTACCAGTACACTGAGACAATGGGTACATTTTTTCCTGGCAGGTTTGTTCGTAGCTTGCTAATTCCTGAGAACACAAAGATTAGAATCCAGGAAATTTGCATGGTCATGAGTTTTCTGCTTCTGTCCCAGTGTGTTGAAGTACTGCCCATTATGAGACACAGACTAAAGAGACCTCTGGAGTGTGAGCTAATAGGCACTTCCTCTGCTGCTGAACAACTGAAACAAAGCCTGTCCTATCCAGTTCAAATCAACTAGATCTTAAATAAGACACTTTCTGTGGTTTTCTATACTTTTCTATTATATTGCTGAGCTCAAGAACAACACAGGCCCAATATGAGCTGAAGAAATGGTTAGAAAAATCAGGTTAGAGGACAAGGAGGAAAGGAACATCTGCAGAGACAACATCTGAGAAATAATTAAACATGAACCACACATAAGGGACTCTGAGGTAACACCAAGCAGCATCAGTGAGAAAGGAAAATTCTACACTTTCCATTTAGACATGAAGCAACATAAAATCAGAGAAGCTTTTGCAAGCAGTCAGAGACTGGGGGGTCATTTCTAGAAATACCATTATGAGCCAGGTAGTAAAAGGTCACTGAAGGACAGACAGATAGATGATCACAGACAGAAGGTTAGACAATTGAGGGGTGTCCGGCTATGCTGGCAAGTGTTCAAGTAAACATCACCATTATGAAATAACGAGGGTCTGATTTATAGAGTAAAAGGGATAAAGCCAAAAAAGCCCTGATACCTGGGAGGAGGCAGAATTGAAGGATTTGGAGCAGTATCTAATACACATTTACTTGGAGACAGTTTTAAACCAGAGGATTCTCATTTAGTGGGCAGCATGTTTACTTTGAAAACTTGGGGTGGCTGCACATTCTCTGGGGTTTGGCCATGGGAGGTTGTCTGTGCTCCAGTGACTGCTCTTGCCCATACACATATGAGCAGCACTAATTCACTCAGTGAATCATTTTATTTTTAAAGAACATCAAGTTGGGAGGGGAATGTATTAGGGAGGATCTAGGAAAAATTAGGGGAGGAAATGGGGGTGAATATGATCAAATTTCTTTGTACCCATATATGAATACCTCAAAAAGTTAACTGAAGATAGAAAAAGTGCACAGACCTCACTCAAATGTGGTTCATATGTCAATATGGGTGGCAGTCACAGTGTCGCTTTCCCTCTTCTTGTCTATCTCTGTCTCTCTCATCTCCCTCTTCCTCCCTCTCTGTCTCTCTTTCTGTGTATCTGTCTGTCTGTCTCTCCCTGCCCCCCCCACACATGATACAAAATTATTGGCAGAATTAGAATTCCCAAGAAAAGCAGATGGCCTGGGGAGTACCAGAGAAGGAAACTTCCTTGGGGTTTTATGATGGCCACAGGAGGGGGAGCTTGCACGTTTCTACATGTGGTTATAAATCTCCCTCCCACAGGCATCAGAGCAGGCTGCAGCTTTCTTGTGGTGGTTTGCACTCTTGTGTATATGATGTGGAAGTCCAGCATGAAGAACCAGAAGGCTTCATTTTTTCTGAAATTTCTCTCTGGTGTCCTGAGGGTGGCATTCTCTTGGGTCTCATGTAGTTCACTCTCCCATCCTTCTCTGTGTCGTATGTGTCCCCAGATGTCCCTCAGGTGGACACTAGTCATGTTGGACTAGAGCTCACACCTAAGTCTTCAGTTGATCTGCCTCTTTAAAGACTCTGCAAATTTAGTTGCATTCTAGGTACCAATAACAGGACTTCATTATGTGAATGTTGGGGTACAAATTTTGACCCTTATAAGTGTGGTATACCATTTTGAAGGTGAAGATAATTTTAGTGAAAGGCTGTTGAAACAGACTCAAACATCATCCAAGTTTAAATTTCAGAATATGGGCTTGAAAGACAGGTGTGGGCAAAAGTGTTTGCCTGAGTTCAAAGACCTGAGTTCAAATCACATGAGATTGGACAAATAGTGTGAGCATCTGTCATCCCTGAACTAGTCTGAGGAGAAGGGAGAGGGAGACTAGAGACTCCGCAGAAGCTCACAAGCCAGCAAGCCAAGCATTCACAACAGGAAAAGAATAAGATAAGGTGGAAATCAAGAACTGACACCAGAAGTTGTCCTCTGACCTCCATGCACATGCAAGTTCACACAAAGGATGGACATGTGCATGTGAACAAGTGTGCACACACCACACACACAGAAACAGTTAAATAAACAGAAGACCAAAACACTTATAAGTGTTTTTGGATGGATCCAAAAACTTTAAAACATTTTGGGCATAAGTACATTAGCAGATGGGACCAAAGTGTTAAAAGTCCATAAGGCAGTGTTAACTTTTCCCACTTTGTAAACAAGCCAGAAGTAATGAGGGTCATCACTCCTTTGCTAATTAACTCTTACAGATTCTAGTTAAGTTCTTCAGTTCCTAACTAAGGAAAGATGGCCTATAGATCTATTTAATATTCACACTGTAGATGCTAACAGTTTAATTTCTAACTTGCTACTTGTGGGATTAAAAGATCTACACTCACAATGGACTGTTGTAAAGTAATGGACTTCCTGACCATGAGAAATTTTGGCAAGGCAACAGCTCCAGCAATTAAGGTGGGGGTATCCTGTCCTCTCTATTGTGTTTCATGACTCCTGGAGAGGACAGTGTGCTGGGTCCACATTTAATGAGATCTCCAGACAAGACCGCAATGTAAATGCAGTGTGGATGGACACCGTGGAGTGTTACCAGTGTGTGCATTTCATCTGGTATTAAAGTTCACTTAGGGCTTGTTTTGAAAAGGCTCAAAAGCTGATCAGCATCTGGCCATCTTCCTGGATCAGACTATTTTAGTAAACACTGGATTTCTAATGGGTTCAAACTGTAGACCTGTTTTTAAGGGCTACTGCTGTTGTTGGGGTCTGTGTCATTTGACTAGTTTTATTGTCTCATGTTTCCTTTCCTTTCCTTCTCTTTTCTTCTATTCTCCCCTCCTTCCCTCCCTCCCTCCCTCCCTCCCTCCCTCTTCTTTTCCCTTCCTTCCTTCTTCCTAATGCTTACTGGTGGCCAGAAGTTGTCTCTACCTGCTCACATAGTTCTCTTCTTCAAAGGATCTTCAAATGGGAGCCATACAGAGCCCTGGCCTTTCTTGTGGTAGTGAATGGCTATCAGAGGTGTTCCTTAGGTATTTCCCACATATTCCTGAGGGTCTGGATTGGTTTATGTGGCTGAGGCATAGACTCAGGAGCACCAGTGCCATTTTATAAGATCATAATGAGTCATCTTCATTTAGGAGTGTGATTTTTGCATGCCACATAGTAACTGCTCTTCCACACCAGTGAGTACCCAATGGGGCATTGTATCTCACATGGTATCAATGTTTCTCCTGAGTGCTCCCAAGAGTGCAGTTAACACTGCACTCTTTTTTTTTTTTTTTTTTTTTTTTTGGAGTGAGAATCCTTTGATATTTATTTCCAGAGAACAATAAATACAGAAAATATAAATATAAGCAATGTAAGTAACAGTAATATTTCCCTACATACAGACAGCACCTACTTTTATACAATTTAACAAGCAAATACTTTTATTCACCAGGAATTACCATTGAGAAAAGCTATACAACAGAAAAAAAATTACCATTAAATTAAAAACTATTCATTTTTGATCCTAAGGACTGAGGTTCTCACTCCAGTGGTCCATCAGAGATGCAGAAAAGCTGAAGAGCTCAGCTCAGCTCCGGGCAGCAGCAGTCTGAGGCTGCTCCAACTGGAGCTGTTTGCCAAGATAGTCCCAGTTGTGCACCATGAGCTTCTGCACGGCCAGCAGAGCATTGTAGCGGACCTGCTGGTCTTCACAGTGCATGTGGTTTGTCACAAGCTGCTTTCCACCGAGCTGCTCAATAACCCATTTGCCCCGAGGATAATGCCGAACATATTCTCCAACATCATAAGCAGCAACAGCTAAGATCATCTGATACCTCCAGAAGTTTTGTCAAGATTTTCAAGAGTTCATAGTTCTTCTCATTTAACCTCACAGCATTCTCTCTCCAAAATTTCTCAGACTTGTGTACAGGACTCCACTCCAGCCTTCCAGATTTAAGCTCTGAACTGTATTCATCAAATGAGCTAAGGTCCTGGACACTCTCACCAAGTTTTTCCAAAAGAAATTTGATGTCTTCACTGATATCTTCATCATCATACTTCTGCTGCTCCAAGTTCTCCAACTGTTTAAGGACTTTGCACTGAACCATAGCCAGAGCATATTCTTGGCGAGTTTCTCTTTCAGTTGATTTTTCTAAGAAATTACGGAATGCTGCAAGAATGGTTCTTGCATCCCCAGAATAAGAGTGTTCCTAGATCTTAGCATGAGTCATAGTTCATGCTCAACTCAAGATACATAACCTATAACACAAATAGGTCTGGGATGAAACATACAGGGTCACTTTAGTGAGGCCTGTAATAATATAATAATAAAATGCCAGTTACAACTTTTGATTTAGGCCATTTAATCTATACTAAGTTTCAGTAGGACTCAACAAATGCATCACTCGACAATATAGTCCAAAGTTAAAGTCGACCAACAGAGAGCAGATTCTGTTAACAAAGCTAAAGACTGAAGCATTCTGATGCTAGAGCTTTGGGGTAGATATTCTATCCACTGCACCAATAGCTGTACCATTCCTTCTTTGCCCTGGGAATAGCTCCAAGTCAATCTTCTGGCCTTTGTGAGTACACTTTAGTCTCTACAGTAGGACTTATGATATGACTCTAAACATTTTAGACCACAATTAGTATGTGAAATTATCTGACCTGGCATTAGAACCATATTTTAGATGGGGTCTATCACTAGATGGACAGAGTCCACCTCTGAGCAGAGTCCATCCCATCCTCCTATTTAGCTATAACTTACTACCCACTGGTCACCCTTTCCTCCAGTTACTCATCTAAACACAATAGAAATGTAGGGAATTGTATCACCCAGAAACTCAGAGGCTCATAAAAAAAAGTGACTGCACATGAGGAAGGTTGTAAAGAATTTGAAATTTGAAAGTGATAAAAGACTGTGCTTCTGGATAGCAAAGGACACCATCAATAGGACAAAACAGCAGCCTACAGAAAGGGGAAAGATTTTCACCAACTCCACATCCAATAGAGAAGTAATATCTAAAATAAATAAATAACTCAAGAAATTAGATATTAAAAAACAAATAATCCAATTTAAAAATGGGGTACATATCTAAACAAAATTCTCAATAGAGGAATTGCTAATAGCTGAGAAACACTTAAAGAAACATTCATCTTTAAGCCATCAGGGAAATGCAAATCAAAATGACTCTGAGATTCTATCTTATACCTGTCAGAAAGGCCAAGATCAATAACACAAGGGACAGTTCATGCTGGAGAGGATGTGGAGTAAGGGGAACACTCTACCATTGCTGGTGGAAGTGCAAACCTGTACAGCTACCATGAAAATAGATGCAATGATTCCTGGAAAATTGGTATTCAATCTTCCTCAAGACCCAACTATATCACTTTTGGGCATATACCCAAAGGATACTCCAGTCTATCACAAGGATACTTGATTAACTATGTTCATAGTGGCTTTATTCATTATAGCCAGAAAGTGGAAACAATCTACATGTCCCTCAACTGAAGAATGGATAAAGAAAATGTGATGATTTATACAATGGAGTATTACTCAGCTGTTAAAAAAATGACAACATGAAATTATCAGGCAAATGGATTCAGGTAGAAAAAAAGTATCCTGAGTGAGGTAAATCAGATATAGAAAGACAAATATAACATGTACTCACTTATAAGTGTATATTAGCTATTAAGTAAGTGGTAATCAAGTTTCAATCCACAGACCCAAAGAGGTTAGGTAGAGAGAAGAGCTCTAGGGGAAATTTATGGATCTCACTGGGAGGGGAAATAGAATAAATTTTGTGGGTAAACTGGCATCAAGTAGGATGGGAGCAGGAAGGCTCAGGTGGGGTGTGGAGGGAGAGAGTACAGGGAGAGACAGCTGGAATTGGGGGACATTTGGCAGATGATATGGAAACCTAGTACAGTGGAAACTTCCTGGGATCTATGAGGGTGATCCTATGATGGTTCCTAGTAATGGAGGATACAGAATCTGAACTGGCTATGTTTCATAGTCAGGCAAGGCTTCCAGTAGTGGGACTGGGTTGCATTCAGTTGAATAGTTGGCCAAGGATGTCCTGTGGAGATCCCAAACAACCCAGACTGATGCTAGGACAGGTGATCACTCTCTCAAAACTGACAGTGGGTCCCATTGCCTAGAACAACTCCCTCACAGCTCATTGAACATAGGGAGGTTAAACTGGTGTGAGCATGGAGCCTTTATCCCTTTGTTACAATTTCTTTGGCATGAGAAGCTACTCTGCAGGCTACTGGAAGAGAATCTGTTTTATTACTGACATGTAGATTTAACCATTAAACTGCCTTACTACCAACTAGAGTTTGCATCTCTATATTTCAACCAGCTGTAGTTTTCTGTAATGGTCTCTGTCTGTTGAAAAAAAAATCTTTATGCGAGTGAGAGCATTACTTATCTGTGGATACAAGGGAAAAGAATGCAGATATAAATTATATTGGCTTGGGAAAGGGGCAGTAGTATGTTCTCCTTTAGGCTTCATGACTTCAGTAGCCATGGATAGCTTATAGTATGAGGCATGAATTCCTCCTATTTCGAGAACCTTGAGTCCAATAATATCTCTGTTGCTCATCCCCGGATATCAGTGTCACCACTACACCTTTGAGGGTGATCATTGTGGTTCAGAGACCACAGCTGAGTGGGACTGTGGGTTGACTTTCTCCCTTAGAAGCTTGCATCACATCTTTGGAAATGAAAGCTTGTCCTCAGGGTGGAGGCTTCCAGGTCAGTCCAGCTCTGTTCCTCTGAGTCCTATTTCCAAAGTGTGTGGCACCTATCCCTAGCACAGCAGGAGGCTCATTGCATGCTTTTTAAGAAATAGTGTGTGTGTGTGTGTGTGTGTGTGTGTGTGTGTGTGTGTGTAGGGGTGGATATGTGTGTACATAACTATTTTTTTTCTGAAAAATATACGAGGCTAGCTGTATCCTTTATTTTATTTTCTGCAATAAAGTCTTATGAACCTCTAACTGACATAAAATCTACTGTGAATTTAAGGATGGTCTTGAATATCAGATCTCCTGCCTCCACCTCCTAAGTGCTGGGATCACAGGTGTTCACACTGTGCCTGGGCTATTTAGTGCTGAGGATGAAGCCCCTGTAAACAATCCACCAACTGAGCACTGAGCAGTATCCTTGCCCCAACCGTGTCCTTTCTCAGTCTGACATCAGGAGTTTCAGTCACTAGGGGGTTTGATGACCTGGAACAAGCAGTTCAGCTGGTCAAGGCTTGGAGAACTGGAACTGAAGGGAAATCAGGAAAGAGGTCTGCATCCTGGGGTGTGGGGTAAAAGCAACATTTTCAAGTACTGGTTTAGACCCCTCAGGCTTTTGGCTCATGATATCCAACTAAGCACTCTCTCATCCCTTCTAATATATTTTACAAGCTTCATTTTCCCTATTATTTATTTCTATGAAGTTATGGTAGAGGATCGGTTGCTTCAAACTCGTCTGGTGATTTTTTAAAAATATAAATTGCCTAAAATATTTCTGTCCTTCTATGCCCCGGGTCACGTTGTTCAGTTGAGTAAGTGTGGACACTGCAGCAGAGATCCAAAATGTTTACTTCTCTCTTTTCAGACCCAGGCTTTTGCAGGAACGTTCCAACATTTAGTCACGATATGATATACAGCCTGTTTCAAGCTTCAGGCTAAAGTTAAAGATTATTTACCCAAAGAACCTGGGAATTTGGGTAAAATGTATGAGCTGCATGAAGAAAATAAAAGAATATAATGAATTAATAAGCCTAAATAATCATTAATAAGCCTTATTAAATGTTTCTAAGTCTTATTTTTACAATTCTCTCTCTCTCTTTCTTTCTTTATTGTGTGTATGTATGCACCGTAGTTCATGCACGCACATTCTGTAGCTGCCATGGAGGCCAGAAAAAGGCCTCAGATCCCTGGGAGCTGGAGTTACTAGTGCTGGTGAGCACTTGAGTGCTGGAAACTGGATTCTAATCCTCTGGAAGAGCAGCCAGCGTTCTTAGCTGCCACACCATCTCTTGCGCCCTTTCTTGACAGTGTTGTTGTTGTGGTTTTTTTTTTTTGTTGTTGTTTTTTTTTTTGTTTTTTTTGTTTTTTTTTTTTTTTAATCCCCAAATGGTTTTAAGTGTCTGGTATAAAAACTTTTCCCAGATTGATTCTGCAGACCAGAAATGTTACTGCAACAGGTGGATGATGAGCATGTCACTCAGAAACAATTTTGAACAAAAATTGAGGGAATTTGAATTTTATGAGAAAGCTAAGAGGGTGTTGAGAAGGTGTGGCCCAACACTGGTGAGACCATTCATGGACACTTATCCAGGAAGCGACGTGGGATAAACAAGCCCTACTTTCACCGCTTCTTCCATCAAATCTCCACGAGCTAACTGGGCCTAACTCAACTGATTGTATCTGTTTAAATAATGAGTGTAGATCTATCCGGTGTGTGTGTGTGTGTGTGTGTGTGTGTGTGTGTGTGTGTGTGTGTGTATCTGTGTGGGTCTCTGTGTGTAACTTTTGTTAACTATGATTTTCAAACTGTCTGGCAAGTATCCTTTATTTCGGACACTTCTCATTTCATATCTTAACATATTTCAAATTCCCAGTAGCAGGTATATACAGTAGTGGCCAACACGAACAATACAATTCTACCCAAGTTCACGAGGAGCATGGGTGCCTGATCTCCGCAATAGTGGCGTACACATATAGTATTTTATTTTCCCATTTTTAAGTTCTTTGACTTCATACATGTCTATAATAAATTTTAGTCATTTTCTCCTCTCGTTCCTTTCTTCACCCCCCAACCCCCATCCACTAAGCTCTGTTTTCTTCTCAAGTCCTCTTCCTTTGCTACATTCTTGTCTATATTTTTATTCTACTCTCTTGTACAAATTCTTCATCCCTTTTCTACCCTGGGCTATTCTTTTCCAGAAATTTCTCATTGTCTTCCCCATTAGTCACAGGGCCTTATACCAACTGAAGTAAGTAAGGCCAGATGGAAAACCCTCAAATGCATGTTCTGGGGTTGTCCTGTTGTGTTATATTCTGGGGTCGCTATGTTGTGTTATATTCTGGGGTCACTATGTTGTGTTATATTCTGGGGTTGTCATGTGTTATATTCTGGGTTTGTCGTGTTGTATTATATTCTGGGATTGTCCTATTGTGTTATATTCTGGGGTCATCCTGTTGTGTTATAATCTGGGGTTGTCATGTTGTGTTATAAACTCACTTGCTAAGAGCCCTCTCACTCCAGCTTTTCATCAACTCAGAGTTTAGAAGCTATTTTATTGTTAGCAGGCAGTTTGCCTTGGTCCATTTGCTCTGCCTATCTGTGTGGAATTAGTCACTTAGAAATGGCCTTTTCCTGTGTGTTCCACATAGTTCTCTTTGACAGTGGTGCCATCCAACCCCACTCGATTATCTTTATTCTACCGAAGTAGCTTCTTTTTTTATGGACAGGTAACTACCATTAGAATTGGAGCTGAGCATCAATTGCCTGCCATTTAGGAAAGCTAGATGTGTGGTACTTCCAGGATGGCAGCATGGAACATCTTCCCTGGGACATGTCTTTGCCATTTTTATGTGTATGGCATAAGTCAATGTATTCATTACTTTTCCGTTACTGTGATAGAATACCCTGACTAGAGATGTCATGAAAAGTGTTTATTTTGGCTTAGAGTTCCAGAAAGACAGAGTCCATCATGGCAGACAGGCAGGACCACAGTCAGGGAAGGGAGGACCACAGTCAGGGAAGGGAGGACCACAGTCAGTGAAGGGAGGACCACAGTCAGGGAAGGGAGGACGGCAGTCAGGGAAGGGAGGACCGCAGTCAGGGAAGGGAGGACCACAGTCAGGGAAGAGAGGACAACAGTCAGGGAAGGGAGGACCACAGTCAGGGAAGGGAGGATCGCAGTCAGGGAAGGGAGGACCACAGTCAGGGAAGGGAGGACAACAGTCAGGAAAGGGAGGATCGTAGTCAGGGAAGGGAGGACGGCAGTCAGGGAAGGGAGGACCACAGTCAGGGAAGGGAGGACCACAGTCAGGGAAGAGAGGACAACAGTCAGGGAAGGGAGGACCACAGTCAGGGAAGGGAGGATCACAGTCAGGGAAGGGAGGATCACAGTCAGGGAAGGGAGGATCACAGTCAGGGAAGGGAGGACCACAGTCAGGGAAGGGAGGATAACAGTGAGGGAAGGGAGGACCACAGTCAGGGAAGGGAGGACCACAGTCAGGGAAGGCACAACTTATCTGTTCACATCACATCTACTCCAGTGAAGAAGTAAAAGAACAGGAAATGGGGCAAACTATAAACCCCAAAGCCTACCCTATAGATGCACTTCTTCAGCAAGACTCTACCTCCTAAAGGTTGCATAATCATCCCAAACAGCACCAGGTACTGGAGGTCACATGTTAACACATCTGAGCCTATAGAGCACGTTACACATTTGAATCAAAGTGTCAGATTTATTGTTTACATTAACCCTTACACATTGTAAACTATTTTATTTTTTAATTTTAGGCAAGTAACACAGAAAGAAATTCCACTAGTTTTTTAAGTTTTCCGGGGAAGAAAAGGGATGAAGTGGTCAAGGAGAGTGACAGGAGAAAGAGTCCTGGGGGGTACAGACAGCTCATGTATTCAGAAGTGTAAAAATAAAACAACAAACAAATGACCATAAACAAGAGACTGCAAAGCACTCCTGGAGGAGTCTAAGTGATAACTGATAAACCATTTATAGTAAGTAGAGATAGTCCTCGCTCTGATAAACTGACAAATCACTTTAGAAAAGGGGATGGACACTGAGCTTAATGTTCAGAAATTTGCACATTATCTGGGTATTGGTTCATGTCTACACTTTTTCAAGTTGCATTTTAAAGTATATTTTAAAAACTCACTTCCACTATGATCTTTGAATTTTTGTAATTTTTAAGTTAAAGAGTCTCCAGAAACCTTATTAGTTTTTTTTCTTGTACTACAGTAAAAGAATTCCTAAGATATCTTACATGATCTTTCAAAAATTATCATTGTCCCGTAGAAGCCTGTTTGTTTTCTGAGAGACAGAAAGGGAGTGGATCCACATAGAAGGGGAGGTGGGGAGGAACTAGAAGGAGTAGACAGACATAAGCCATAATTAGGATATGGTGTATGAAAAAAATCTAGTTGCAATAAAAGGAAAAAACTATTTTTGTATCTTTTTTTCAAAATTAGTCATCCTAACAGGTATTTTTAGTGGGACTCTGACTTATTATTTATGCTATGAGATTTAGTAAAATTTACTAACAAATAAAAATGTATTAATTAAAATATCATTTTAATGGTTTGAAGGATGAATGATTTTATCTCTAATAAGTCAAATTGGATTGGCTACAGCAGAATATAAATTCTAAGTGAGACAAACAGAGGTGATTCAGAAGACTAGGAAGCATGTGGCTAGCACTCTAATGTGAAATAGAGGTGTTTCTCCCCACTAGCTGGCTAGCTGATGTTCTTGGTTCAATAGCCCCACAGTGAATGACAATTATTCCTAAATCTTAAGCTATGGTAAGGCTGATTTAGAAAGAGCAAATGTATTTATCTTTATTTCAGAATATTCACTCTTTTTATTTTAGTTATCTAACTTATTTCTAGACCCCCAATGTTGGCTTGAAAACATTCCATACTCTTGGTGTATCCCCTTCCAGGTATGTTAAGTAGTTCTTCTGTATATTTGCCCACTATAATACAGTTTATACAGCTATGAGTTCACTGGGTACTAGAGTGGTACACTGAGAAACTTTTGGATATTTATTATCAAGAACTCTATTCTGATCAGGTATTTTCTTGAGTTGTGAGGAAAGTTAGTAGCACAACTCCAGGTTTTAAATAGTCTGAAAAACATTTCTGAATATACCAGAAATATCTGCTTTCTCCATCTCTGGAAATCAAGAAAGACTTCAATCTTTTGGAAGTTTCAAAGTAATCCTGCATTATAAAATAAAGTTAAAAATAAAACCATAAGGGCAGCTTTTAAAAAAATAAATTCAGCTACAATAGAAAGAGGATAAGAATCAATGAAAATGTGGACTATGGACAGAATTTGTGTTTTGTTTTAATGTAAGAGGAGTCATGGATCATAGATTAAGAAGAATACTCTTTGTTTCTGGGGCATTGTGCTGGCCCAGCCACTGTAATTGCATGGATTAAATACATAAATTGCTTTCTTTCATTCTTGCCTTCTTTCTGTAGACCCTAGTTATTCCCTTCTAGTTTTATTTCATCATCAGGGCATGTGTTTAATAAGCAATTAAATTTTCTCTATAGATTCATCCTGTACCAGCAAAAACACAGTCATTTCTGATAGTATTCTAGAGATCATGTTCATTGATCCACCATAAATTTTCTATTTCTTTATACCTGTGAGAAATTTAGACACCATTAAAAATAAAACAAATAGCAGATTTATGGTATGAATACTCCTCTTACATTGATAAATGATGGTGGAACTTGTTTGACTTTCATTTATGATGTCATCCAAGAATTTTTGTCAGGGTGCATAAACAAGAAAGTAGTGTGATGATATACACAAATGAAAATGTCAAAATAAAATTCATTAATTTGTAGTCTCACTCAAAAAGAACTTTTTAAAATAATTATTGTCAAATGTATTTACAATGAGTACTCTTATTCAACAAGAAATCTAAAATATTTTCATTATCTTTAATGTTTTAGCATAAAATGATTATTTCTTTTACCCTATACTAAGTGGTTTGATAGCAGCCTGTGTTTAAAGAGCAGTGCTCCAGTGCCCTGGTTTGTAGAAGTTTGGTAGTAATGCGTGCACATCCTGGTGCGTTTGTGTGCTCTAAACAGTGAACCAGTACTGTGAGCTATGATAATGTGGATAGCTGCAATGTGCTAAATGACTCACTCTCAGATGTATGCTAGCAGTTCTACATGCAGGAAGTCAGAGATGATGACAGGCCTGTGAACCTCCATCATCTTCATCGGATGAACACATACAAGTCTTCCAATAAGGGCATGACAGCATTTGGAGAGGTTAGCACTCTGTGCATAGGACTATCCTTCACACTGTAGGATGTTCAAGCCTCGTCTGTTCCCATCTTATATGTTCAGTCCCTCAAATCTTATTGTACATGAAAACCAAAAACTGCCTGCCTTCACTTATGGATGGTAGGCATAATAGAAAGATGCATTATATCAATAATTATCTTCTTAAAGGTGTCTGTGTAAGATGCCTCATGAATCAAACACTACATACAGCCTGAGACTTTTTTTTTTAAATCAGCAATACTAGTAAGCATCAATCCTGGAGTGTGATAGATAATAATTAAAATTTATGTTTAAGTAAAATGCATAAAAATTAAGGCTTTTATGAGTCCTACACAACTGTTTGTTTACTCATTTTTTAAGCTAACACCACAGCCGCACAGTTTTCAAAGATGACATAGTTGAGGTCTGAGTAACTATAATGAGAGAGAAGGGTGTTTTATAAGGTTAATTCTAAAGGAAAATGTGTTACACCTTGGCAAAATGTCCAGAGCAAAGTAAAATTTAATGATGAACTAGAGCACATTGATTCTATTCCTCATTTATCCATGTTGCTTTTAATAGATACTGTTGCTATGGTGAGGAGTTGAAAGACCGTACACCATCAGGCAGCCACTCCTTCCTCCTCTGTTCCCTGTCAACTCGGGAGATGGCTGATTACAGTAACACAATTGGTGATATTGATGGAGTTCTGTGTGGAGCTCTTCCTGTTAGTGGTACTGTAGCCCTTCTGGCTGCCCTCCAGTGGGCCACCCCCAGTCCTGCTCTACCATAGCCTTGCTGGTGGAAAGGCAACTCAGGACTCCACAGCATTCCTCCCAAAAATGAACTTCTGTGGACCACTGACCAAGAAAGATGTAATAAGTCTTTCTCAAGGTTCTGCAGAACACACTTCCACCTCATGCCTCGCAACAGAACAGTTTAATGTACTTCCTTATCTTATTTGTTTTCATCTAAAGTTCCTTTAATCATAAGAAACTAGGCTATTCTTGCTTCTCTTTGCCTCTCAAAGGTCCTCTGTTATGGCAAATAATAAAGCCATGGCCTTAAATTTGTGTACAGCACTTTACAAATCAAAAAGTCTTGGAATTATTGAGGGCTCTGCCTCTTTAATAAGCAGTTCAACAATCATCTACTTGTAATCTAGCCCTCTCTTGAGGTGCAGACCAAATTTCACCCTTTAAGCAGTTTATCTAAAAATTCATCAACACACCAAACATGCTCATCTATTCCACCATAAAGAAAGAATACGGAGTTTAGAATCAAAATCATGAGGTTTAATTCTGTAACAAGGCTATGCAGTTAGTCAAGACTTGTCTGAGCCTCAGGTTCTTCATTTAAACATTGCAAGAGGGGAAAAAAGGATATGCAACCTTAAACAGCAAAAGTACTTTGTATATAATTCACCTCATTTGATCTGCACAGAGGGTATATTGTTCTCAGCTTCTAAAATTGGAAGATCAGGCAGTATGGGGACCAGTTCCAAGAAGCCGAGCTGTTTGGAGTGGGACTTGATCCTAGATACTCTGATTTTAATCTAATGCCCTTTGTCCTCTGTTGTTTCATTTTGTTCATAGATAAATGATCATAGAAAGCAAACCTTGCCTTAGATTTTCTTTTTTGTTTTGTAAGCACTCCCTCTTACTAGGAAGGTGGGCTTCAAAAGTCATGAACCAAGACTTAAATTGAGCTGGAAAGACAATGTCGAGCAGTAGAAAGAGGAAGATAATCAGCAAGCTCACTGGGTTAAACAACCTTTCCTGTCATTCATTTCATAGTGCTGTGAATGAGAAAAGCAAGTTCCACCCTCTCATTACCAAGGCTTATATTTATTTATTTTGTATTGTTTAGTTCCTTGAACAATACTCACCCAGTCCAAGAGACCAAACCCACTGTGCAGTTTTTATCTCAATGGGTATTTAATGCCCTTATCCTGCACAAGTTCAGTGATGATCCTGAAGGGAGTCCAGAAGACAGTTTGCTGAAGAGTAGTATAATACCTCACATGGGCAGCGAGATGAGAAAAAGAAAGAGGAGAATGTTGGGCTCTTTAATATAGATTCCCAGGAACAAGAGCAGGATTAAAAAAGACCATCTAGTGGAGATGGGAGCCTTGCCCCAGGGGAATCAATGGTCTTTTCTACCATTGCCATCAGTTCCAATGCTACTAACCCACAGATGTAGAAGAACCTCCGAAGACGATGGGTAAAGAGTCTGAAAGAGAAGAGGGCTGTGCAGCAACAATTGATCTTTCCCAGGTGCTATTAATCCCTGCTTCCATCAAAGGATGCACTAACACCCCAAACAACTTGAAAACAGTATTTTCTTGTTTTCTCTAAGGAAGGATTTACAGTTTTCATTAAGTTCTCTGAGAAACTTATAATCTAAGTTTATTCATTCCTCTCAAAAGCAAACTTCCTTGGACCACTGACCAAGAAAGATGTAATAAGTGTTTCTCGGGGTTCTGCAGAGCACACTTTCATCTTATGGCTTACACAGAACAGTAGTCTCAGGGATGCTCAGTAACCTGCAACAGTGGATTCAAACTCCCATGTGCCATGTGCAGATCCCATCCAATACTGGTCTCACTTAACACAAGCCCTCCTTTAGCCAGGCCTGGTAATAGTTCATGAAAATGTGTCTCACCTGGTCTTGACCACAGGCATGAGTGGTTTGAAGGCTAGACTCTGACATTTCTACAACTACCTTGCAACCTGTACTTTGATTGGCTTGACTTCCCTGGCTTTACCATGAAAAGTCCCTCCAATGGAGAGTACTCTGGCTCTTAATGTGTTCTATCTAGTTTTCTGCTGGATGTCTCCACTTGTGCTGACCAGGAGTATTTCTAATGTAGCACTTCTAAAAGAAACTCATCCTCTCCTTTACAGTGGTGTGACCTCATGAGTGGTCCCTATATCCCTGTCAATACTTAGCAGTTTATAATACTCTGGTTTCTTCTGATCCACTGGATATGCATGGAGTTTAAATAGCATTTTCTAATTAAAATAGTGACTATTTATTGGTATATCTGTCTCATAACTGTACTGTAAATTCCCTGAAGTCAAGGTCATTATTTCCATACTTTCTGAACAAGTGTGTGGAACATGTTCAGAATCAATAACCTTCTATTAGACAATTGAATAGGTGAATGAACTCATCAGAGTCCTCGAGACCACTGAAAGAAAAATAACTGCTTATTAAACAGAAATGTACATATATATTTAAATAGGAATCTACCTCATATATTTATATACATACATTGACATTTCTGTTTATTTATATGACTTTATATTTATTTCTATTTATGAAATTTGGGTTTAAAAGATTAAATCAGCCTCACATTAGAGAGTTATGCAAGGCTTGTTCCGACACCCCTTTGACTATGTCTAAGCAAATTCAATTTTCATCTCAGTGTGTGGCAAGTGGAAAGGATAGGTTTGGAGTCAGTTGTATCTGTTATTGCAGTGTGTCTCTGTCATGTTCTACGTGTTTTACTCCAGATAAATAGTTTAAGCTATGGGGAAAATAATACATGTTTCATGGAATTAATTTAAATTTAATTTGAAAAGTGTCATATATTGCAAGCTACTCATCACTGCTCCTGGCATGTGGTATTTCAGGTGGTAAATAATAACTGTTATTATTTTTCCTGGAAGGATTTGATAAAACTCCTAGGTGCACTTAAAATTGGATTTCCAGTTTTATTCTGCATGAATCACCTTGAGAGAGAAGGATATTTATTATATACTCCATGGTTCTGCTAGGCTACTCATGGATTGCTGTCATGTCAAAATAACTGTTCATTGAGGGTGAACTATCATGTTGGGGTGCTAGAACAGGAATCACAAGTTTATGATAGGAAAAAAATTAGAGAATCTTTTTATTGTGAAGCTTGATGACATTTCCTCATCTAAAAAACAGAAAGGAAAGGAAAGGTTTAAATAATGAGCATTATTTTGATTATCCCTGTGCCTTACTTAGGTCAAATTTTATATATTTTATTGATTGTTCATTTGACATTCCATGTTTATTACTGCTAGAATGTTTTATAAGAAATCACTTCATACTCAGTGGCCAAAAACAACAAATAATTTATTCTCACTCTTGCATTTGTGTTGACTAAACTTTGGCTAGACAAGACCAGTCTCATGTGGGTTTGCATTCAAGCCACAGGCTATACCTGGGCCTACTCTATCTGTCTTATTCTCCTAAATTCTGGTCTAGCTGTGGCATGCTGACTTTAAAACAATAGCATAAGTGTATTACAGCAAGCTCAGGCACAAACACATTGATATTTGGGGATTTATCTTAGACAAGACCAATGCCTTAGCTAATACAGTATTTCAGCTCACAGTTCTAGTTGACTGTGTATAGTAGCAGAAAAGACAAGATCCAGCCAGTGTTGCCAGCATGTTTGCTCATGCTCATCATCCTCTCTACACACATGCAGCTTATGATCCCTGATAGGTGATGATGCCACTCAACATGGGCTAGGTCATCCCACATCAATTCATATTAGTAACCAAGACAACCTCCCACTGTAGCAGGAATCTTAAAAGTTCTTATTAATAAAATCAAACCCGAGGCCAGTTATTGGGGTCAATGCTGGTAGATCAGAGAGACAGAACAAGCCACAGCTATCTCACCTTGCCAATTCCTCAGCTGGTCCTGTTTCCTCAGACTGGAAGTTTCTGTGTCCTCATCCCAATGGCTCTCACCTGAACTGCTGCTTCAAAGCTTGAATGCTTAACCAGCCAAATGCTTAACCAGCCAAATGCTTCTAGTTTCTAGTCCTCATGCCTTATATATATCTTTCTGCTTTCTACCACCACTCTCTGGGATTAAAGGCTGGCTTTCTGGGATTAAAGGCGTGTGTCACCATGCTTGGCTGTTTCCAATGTGGCCTTGAACTCACAGAGATCCAGAGGGATTTCTGTCTCTGGAATGCTAGGATTAAAGGAGTGTCCTATCACTGCCTAACTAGTGGCTTTTCTGTTCTCTGACCCCAGATAAGTTTATTAAGGTACACGATATTTTGGGGAACACAATACCACCACATCCCATAGACATTCCCACAGGCCAGCCTGATCTGGACAAACCCTCCTCGAGATGCTCTTCTCAGGTGGTTCTAGACTATGTTAACAGTTTAAATGAACCATTGCATGGTGAAACTGCTGACATTTCATACCCAAGAGGTGGCAAGGATTACTGATCAGCATTTGTTATGTAGGAAAGGAAGAAAGAAACACCAGACAGCCAGAAGAATTTTTAGCAACCCATTGGTGTTGGTAACCAGGGAAAGGATCAACAGCCACTGCAATGTATTGTGTAGGGACATAAAAATGGCAGTGCCATCAAGAAATATGGACAAAAGAGAAGAGCAAGATGCAGATGGGTGAACTAATTCTGCTCTTGGCATATCACATTTGAGAATAAAACCATCCTAAATGCCTGCTGCTCATAAGGAAGGTGACAGAAAGCTGTTGGTTTGAATGCATTCTCACCTTCTTCCATAAGAGAGTTGTAGCTAAACTGTGGACCAATACCTTCCCCAGGCCTCTTAGGATTATCTCACAAGATAATGTCTCAATGATGTGTGAACAGGGATGTGAACATCTCTTTCAGATTTTTCTGTGCTCCATGATCCATGGACTGAAACCATAATAACCACAGCCATCTTCCAAGTCATTTGTTGGAGAAGAAAATCCATCTGTTGTGAGTCCACCTAAAACCCTCTCTCTAGAATGTCTGATGAGAAAGAAATGAACTTGCAGAGAACTCCTATGTCTTGGTTACTAATCATATTAGCCCATCTGAGATGCTGTAACAAAGCATTACATTCTGTCAGTTTATAAACAATACTAACATACTTCTCATCATTCTGGATCTGGAGGCTGGCAGTACAAAGTCAAGCCACTTACAGTTTGGTATCTAGGAAGAATCTGTCTCCATTTCCTAGATGGCACCTAGTCGCCAGATACATTCTCAGAAGAGAAAAGTGTGATGGCCTTGTGAAGCAGAAGGCACAGAAGAGCATGAGGGTATGAACTCTCTCTCTCTCAAGCCTCTTTCATAAGCACATTGATTTTTTCATGAGAGCCTGGGCCTATTGACTTAATCACTTTCCAAAAGGCCACTCCTCTTAATGGAATTGGAGTGGGGATTAAGTTTCAACTGAACTTGGGAGGAGATACCATTGTTCAAACCATGGCAGGAACAGCTTAAACCACATTTATTATATTATAGCAACTACATTACAGATTCTGCAATCAAACTAACAAACAAATGAAAGTCTCAGTTGCTGGGAGAAGGCTCTGTGGTTAAAGAAATTACTAGATAAGCAACAGGACCAGAGTTCTAAGTCACAGAACCCATGTATATGCTGATGAGTCTGAGAACTTGCCTATAATTCCAACCTCAGAAGTTAGAGACAGGAGATCTCTAGAGTGAACTGGCTACAGAGACCAGCCATACCAGCTCGCTCTGATTTTATCTGAGAGAGCCTGCCTCAAAGAATAAGGTAGAAGAACAATGGAACAAGAATCCCAAACAACCTCAGGTCTCCATGTGTACTTCTCACACACACACACACTCACACGTACATGTACACATATACATATACACACAAACACGCACATGCACACACACATGCATATACACATTCATGCACACCACACCACACACATATGCATATGAATAGAACTAAAAAAAAAACCCAAATGTGACACTGGATCAGAATTTCTGGGTGGAAAAGCTGCAGGTGCCCTGCTGATATCTCCATCAGCCAAATGGCTGAGACTTGTAAGACAGTGTGCTCACCAGACCTGAATATTGAAGAGAAATGCTTGAGAAAAGTCACACTTCCTGTGTTGGCTTTTATTCATTGCTTTTAGCAAGGTTGAGCAAGAAAAAAGATATGGAACCTGGTTAAACAGATTTGCAAGTCAGAGATTAAAGAAAGTGCAAAAATGTTGGGCTATGTCTGCAGCCTCCTCTCTGGCCTGGAAAGGTTGCTATACCTCAGGTAGCAGGAAATAAACCTCTCGGTTCTCAGGTGCCTTTCACAAAGACTTCTCCATCTCATAAAGGGACCTAGCCATGGTGAACACAAACAGAATGAAATATGGACTTCTGTGACTGGGGCAATAACTCAGTTGACAAAACATTTGCTATGTAAGAATCAAGATACTACTCAGCAGAGAAAAACAATGAAAGCATGAAATTTGCAGGCAAATGGATGGAACTAGAAAAAAATCATCCTGAGTAAGGTAACCCAAACCCAGAAAGACAGTCATGGAATGTACTCACTCATAAGTGAATTCTAGATATAAAATAAAGAACCACAACCCATAGAACCATGGAGGCTATATATATATATAGCATGGAGATCCCTAGGACGACTGTGGCTTATAATAAATTTCGGTTTTACTCAATTATTGAAAAAAAAATAGCCAAATGAATGGAAACACATGAACTATGAACCAAAGGCTGAGGGGCCCCCAGCTGGATCAGGCCCTCTGAATAGGTGTGACAGTTGATTGGCTTGATCAGTTTGGGAGGCAACTAGGCAGTGGGACCAAGTCCTGTGCTCATTGCATGAGTTGGCTGTTTGAAACCTGGAGCTTATGCAGGGACACTTGGCTCAGTCTGGGAGGAAGGGACTGGACCTCCCTGGACTGAGTCTACCAGGTTGATCGCAGTCCTCAGGGGAGGATTTGCCCTGGAGGAGGTGGGAATGGGGGGTGGGCTGGAGGTAAGGGGAGGGAGGGGGAGGGGGGAGAATAGGGGAACCCATGGCTGATATGTAGAACTGAATGATATTGTAAAATAAAATAAATAAAATTAAAAAAAAGAATCAAGATATGGGTTTGAGCACCAGAATCCATATAATAAAGCTGAGTGTGGTGGTATGGGATTGAAGACTAGCAGTTATAGTTACAACTTAGTATATATAATATCTTAGATAGAACATATTAAGTATTAGATTCAGGTTCTTTAGGATAGGACACCTTTGAATGATCTTTATAACATGCCATTTACCTATGCTCTATACTTCTCTGGATTTTAGTATGTGTTTCTTGCTTGATATTGTTTGCATTGGTTGTAGTTACATCTTATCTAGGTCATTATCCCTCATTATTCCTGGACAATATTTGATAACCATTCCTTTGTATATAGTCTTGTATTAGTTTAGAACCTTCTTATTTAGACAAAAAGGGGGAGATGTAGTGGGTAGCCATTCCAGCTTGGATCTGGAAGTTCCAACCCCCATTGAGACTCTGGCAACTGTCACGCCTACGAGGCGGGGCCAGGGGAGGCGCCTGGAGACCCAAGAGCTGGATGGGCCAGCACTCTCTCTGTGCACTCTCTCTGTGCCGGGACGCTGAACGGTGGAGGTGAATTGAGCAGAGCTCCAGAGAACACCGCTGGATTGCGATACACCTTTCCCAGACCCTGCAACCTACCTTTCACTTAATTTGTGAGTTACACCATTAAATAAATATCCTTTTAACTACGTGGAGTGGCCAAAATAATTTCTCCAATAGGTATGCACTTGTAACCCCAATGCTGGGAAGGCAGAGGCTTGCTGGACAACCAGCCTAGCTAGACTGTCATATTTTAGTCCAGTAAGAAATGCTGCCCCCCCCCCAAAAGGCACAGTAGATGGCATTCTGAGGAATAACAATCAAGACTGACCTCTGACTTCCACACACACATACACTTATGTGTGCATACACACTTCTGCACACATGAATATGCACATATATGTAAATCTCTGTATTCTGTCAGTCCTCAGATGATCTCCTAGAGGATTGTTCACACTCCTACTCCTGGAGTACCAGACATGAGTTAAGACCAAATTCTGGCATGCACTGACTGGAACTAAGCTTGACCAGGAGCTTTTAGGAATTAGCCAGGCTTTGGAGAGAAGAAGAAGGCGACCTGGGACTGACTCTTGAGGACACTTGATTAAGGGATCTGCAATGTTAGACAGAAAAGCACAGATGTAGTGACTTGGAATCTCTGCCCCAAGGCACAAGATGAAACTCCTCTGCAAGGTTGATAGAGGAGACAGCAAACTAACCTCTGGAAGGACTCTGAGAAACAATTATCATTGGAAGTGAAATGTAAGTGTCTGAGCTGCTCTGGGAGACAGCATGGAATGAAAACATGGGTATTCCTTCATACCTATAATGGCTGGGGGACTCACAGGAGGTTGATGATCCATGGGTGGGCCCAGAAGAAGGACATTCACCAAGGTCGTCAGGGTTGTGCTGATGTGAGAAATGTGCCTCACTAATACAGTGTGTGGCAGATTTTGCCCACTGGTGTGGATCAATGGAATCAGAGTAGTTACAGAACAGAGTCCATTCATGGCCGCAAGGAAGAGAAAACTAAATAAAGTACAGTTGGTAGTGCTTGTTCATTAGTCAGGTGGCTATAACCACAGGACCAACCGGTAATTGTTGTAGGGACTGAGGGGTACTGAATGAATAGTGCATATCTACTGGCAAAAACAATCAGCCACAACAAAAAAGAATATATAAAATCCATATCAGAAGAAGAGAATGGAGGGACAGGAATCTGAGAGCTTACCTCAGTTCCTGAATGTCAGCCAACCTTCAGGTCTGGCACCTATGAATTTTCAAAGAAATAACACGATAAGACTGTAGTACTTCTGTCCTTAAAAAGACCTACAATCAGAACTGACTCTTACTAGGTCTGGAGACTGGAAAGATGGCATTTATTTTTAGATTTTTAATGGAATCTTGAAGCTGGTCATGATGGGAACATTTACACTATAGAGATCAGCAAACACCGGGATAGAGGTTCTCTTTCAGCATATACCGCTACACCACTATCTCTATAACTATCCACTCAAACACACTGGGGAGACAAGGGTACCCAGAATGTTAAGGACCACTGGATGCAGATGCTGAGCTGATCTTGTTGTCTGGAAACACAAAACAAAGTAACAGTTTTTATCTTAGTGTGGAAGCCTGTGACAGACAGGTGTTTAATGGAATCCTGCCCCAATATGCTTTGTAATTGGTTTGTGAGTATCTGATAATTCTCTAACTAATAATAAGAATTAAAATACTTAGTAAACTCAGCATCCACCATAGCAGGTTCTTGGCTTGTGCAGTAAGAAATAGCCCAGGGGAAGTCAGAAAATGGCTCCTTCTTACCCTTCTGACCAGCCCAGGAATTCAAAACAGGCACACAGGAGCGGGTTCTCACCCATGCTGCCTTCTTACTGCTGGGGTTAGGGCTGCCAGGAAAGACTCGAAGGCTTCAGGACTGTGGTGTCTAACAGTTCCCTTTAGGCTTCTGGATAGTTGCTGCACAAACCAGGTACTTCCTGGAAATGGTGGTATGTTCAACAAAGCCACAGTCTAAACCGTAGCTCTTTTGTTGAATTCAGAATCATTGGACCTTATTGCAAGGGCTGAGATATGGTGAAGTATGTGGGGTTTTTTCTTCTGGAAAGAAAGGCGTCAGAAGCAGTTTGTGTTCTCATTAGGTTTCACTTCGGAGCTTAACTCTCCCACTGTCTACCACAATGTGGGTCATTCAGACCTCCTACAAAGCATTGCATTCACTTACTAAACTGATCATGTGTCCAGAATTGTTCATATTCAGAAGAGTCTGTGGAATTAAGTTCTATGAATGACCTGGACTGGTAAGTCAGTCCTTCATAGGAATGAAATTGTATCCAGCATTGAGGCTGTGTCAACTCCAAAGCCAGAGTTAAGCTCTCTGACACGTGGCCAAGAGCCACAGGTCATCCACAACAGCTGTAGCTGTGCCCTCCCTCGTGTACTATCTGTAGCCGTTTGGAGAGTCCAGCTGAGCAGGAAGCAGAAGCTATAGCTTGGCTTATGAATGGGTCAGTGTGACATAGGATGTGAGCTAAAAATTAATGGTGAGTGCTTTTAAATCAGCCACAGGGGTGGAAGCAAAAGGCTGGAAAGAGAAAGAGTTCCCGAGTACAGATCTGGGGACATCCATTTTATGCTAAGAGCCTATGGCCTTCCAGACACTGGACTTTAGCAGCATGGGGATGTGCATGGCAGCTGAAATAGACCAGAGGATATGTAGCTTTCCTATATTGTCCAGGTCCCTCATATTCTGGTGCTACTCTAAGAGATATAAATAAGACTCAAATTAAGTTTCTTGTCAAATGTATAGGATAGAAACCTCTTATCATATTTAATTTGATGAAAAGAAAACCAAGAGACCCTTCTTAAACAGCTCTATTGAGAAGCCAAGATTATACCATTGTAATATTATTACCTAATGAGTCCCAAGGATACTTCTCACTACCTTTAGTTTCTATACTGTGATATAGTCTCAATTTTTCTCAAACAGTTCCATGGGTTATATATTTTTCTATATTCTCCACAACCCTTTACACAAGAAGTTGTTAAAATTTTTAGTACTAGAAAAGTCAAACTGGTTTATGTTCTTCTCCATAGGTTAACGTTATTTCCAAGGTGTGTGAATGTGTATGTGTGCATGTGTACGTGTGTACGTGTGTGTGTGTGTGTGTGTGTGTGTACGTGTGTGTGTGTGTGTACACGTGTGTGTGTGTGTATGTGTGTGTGTGTATGAATTTTCAGACTGATCTTCCTTTCAATGGAGCAAAGTAGAATAAGTATGCCAAATCACCAACCCATGAGAGTTGAATAAAATGGTGGCGAGAACCTAGGATGAACAGCAACCTTCCTCCTGGGACTACTCCTCGCAGGCAGCACACCTTGTCCTGAGTCAGTCTGTGCGCTGGTAGAGTACAGATGTGCTTTGGTCCCATGCTGGAAGCTACTGCCACTCTGTCCTCTGGAGACACAGTACATACTATCTCTGAGATGTTACCAAATAAGGACTGTGTCAAATTCAGTTCTTTTTTTCAACCAGAGGAGCAGTGATGGAATAAGCAACAGTTGAATCTAGATAAATTTAGGCAGGCTTCTTTACTGGTGGCCTCTGTGCTTACCATCAGCACTCTCCACTCCAGGATCATTATTTGTAGAATTGGAACAGTAACATTTAGCTGGAAGGATTGAATATCTGGAAAAGTAACTGAGCCATATCAATAAAAACTTGCTCAGTACAGTATCTAGTTTATAGACAACCAACAAATATTCCTAAAAATGAGAGGAACAATCATATTCAAGAAAATGGCTATAATAAGTAACATTTTTAAAGCTGTATAAATGTTACGGTGAGCACTTTGCAATCATATCAAGCTCTTAAGCACCATCATTGCACAATTTTATAATAAGAATTTGAGATACAGGGAAGGTAGGGGCTTCCTATAATCATAGCAATGAAGGCTTCCTACAAACCTAGAGGTTTGTTCCACCTCCCAGAACGTATGTGTGATTGTCACGTCTTGTCCTTTAACAAAATGAAACAACAACAACAAGAATAGCCTTGATAGGGTAAGACTGTCTGAGGTACATAAACCTGCATGGTGATTGTTACCCCTTGCCTGCCATTTTTATTGGTTGGTTTTTTAAGAACTTCATACAATAGATCGTGATCATGTTCATCCTTCTCCCAACTCCTCCCAGATCCACCACCCTTCCCTACCCACCCAACTTCATGTCTGTTTGTTTGTTTCTTAAATCAAGTCTAGTATGTGCTGCTCATCTACTCACGGGTGTATGACCGTTCACTGGAGTAAGGTCAACTTGCCAGGGACCACACACTAAAGGAAAACTGACTCTCTACCCTCCTGGCAGACAGCATATACCAGTAGTTCCTCTGCTGGGGGCGGAACTTCATGTCCATTCCACTACTCTGGTGGGATTTTGAGGATTGTTATTATTATTGATCTTAAATCAAATACACATTGTATGGAAGCTCCTCCTTGAAGTCCAAGAAGAATAAGAAAATGCATCTGGATATGGAGTCATGAGACAAGGACATGTTATGGTTTTGGTTAACATTGTAAATCACTTAGCATGCTGGGTTTGGACAGAGATGGGGACAATTGCTATCTTACTTTTCTGAGAGGAATGAATGAGTAAACAGATATAAAACACTTCACAAATGCAATTGCCTAACAGATAGTTGTCATTATTATTTAGACATAATTATGTATCTTTTGAGAAACTTAAAGTTAATACTGAAATTACACTGATTTTTCTTTCCATTCTAATTGGGAAGTAAAACAAATTATTTGATTATGCTTCAATTTACAACATTCTACTAAGTAAAATATTTTAACATGTAAATTTCTAGTACTATAATTTTAATCATATTTTAAATTTAATTTTTGAAAATTTCACACACACACACACACACATACACACATATATATTGTATCTATCCCCTTCTGCTTCCTTCTAACTCTATCCTGACCTACCCCAACATTTCCCCCTCATAATATCGTTATCGTATCTTTTAAAGTTATTTTTATAACCCACTGAGTACAATTAGTGTTGTTTATGAGCACATGTGCCATCCTCTAGAGTGTGGGCAACCTACACACCAAAGGAAAAAGACTTTCCTTCCCCAGTCATCACCAATTGCCTTTAGTGCTTTTGTGAGATGCACAACTAGCCAAAGTGCTAAGAAGTGACTGAGAGCTCAGCCCTAACTGGGACATCTGTATCGCCCCCTTTCCCTGGCTCTAAAGCTCAGGGAATAGCTTGCTTTTAATATGGCAAAATTACTATGAATGAAGACAAAAGATGGAAACACACAGCAATGCTTCTTTCTTTGTTTTTGTAGAAAGTTTCACAGGAGGATGAGAAACAACAGATATCCCATATTCTGGAAGTTGTCATTGTGGGGTTGCCTAGGAGACACACCAGGATACATTATCGAGTTATGCTTTGTATTCTTTTGGAGTCAGTAGAAATGAGTGAGATGTGAGACATGGAGGCTAAGACTTCAGAAAACAAGCTTGCAGCATTATCACAGGAATCAAGAATGTGAAAAGATGTATTTACACTTTTTACCAACTTTGAGAAACATGTTCTATTTTCCTGAGAAGATTCTGAAGCAGGCATATCTGGAACTATTTGCTAGTTGAAAGTATAGGATGTATAGAAATAGAGTAAACAACACACAGAAGGTCCTAACATTAACTGAGCATGTAAGTGTTGTAGTTGGAAGACAGGTTGTAGACAGGAGGAATAGCTGTCTGAAGGATAGCCCAGAAACTCCTATAGGAGTGAGAATAAAGTCTAAGATCTAAGAAGAAGCCTTGGACATTCCATATAGCACAAACAAGGCTGGAGAGCTGTGAGAATACTCAATCAAATGGCTGGACACACAGGATAGTGTTCCAGAGAATTAGGAAGAATGTGAGAGCTGAGGAATCTGAGATGCATGCAGTGGGCAGTAGCTGCTGAAGGGACAGTAATGTGGAGGAGCACAGAATCTCTGTCCAGCTGGAAAGCAGACTTCAGGTGGACGGGGAACAACTTTAGTTTCCTGTGTGGGTTATAGACCTTCAATATATGAATCACATAAGATTTTACCTATGCTGATGAGAGAAGCAGCTTGATTGCTTTTAACACAAGGAAAAGACCATAAACATGCCGAGGCTGTGACAAACTTTGCAGGTATTACTAGACTTGCAATTTCTTCTGGCAAATGAGTCCTTAGGGTTGCAATACGAAGAGGAAAGGGTAAGTGCCATGGGCAAAGGGACATTCAGGAGAACTGGCCATTTGAATACAGTGACAATTGACCAGAGCAATGTTTACAAGGCCAGTTTTGATTGCAAGTCTACTCTAAAGCAAGGATCTTAGGTAGACAAATTGAGGCTGCAAGTAAAATTTGTTTGTTTGCACGATAGATGATAGACAGACAGATAGATGGATAGATAGATGGATGGATGGATAGATAGATATTTATAGATAGACAGAAACTGTTTCATTGACTAGTTGGGTCAAGGCAGTCTTAGAGACATGAAATATTTTGTTGATATCTCAAAAATTCTACCTGTGGCCAGGGAAGCAGCTCAGGGATAGAGTGCTTATCCAGCAGGTTCAAGGCTCTGAGTTTAATTCCAGCATCAGGAAAATTTGTCTTTGTTTTACATGGAAATGCTTGGGTGAGTGGAGGGAAAACTTAGTGAATTTTGCCTCTAGTTCCATCAGCCAGAGTTGTGAAAATTCCTTCTAGATTCCAGCATTATATTGTACATCACCTAGTTTTTATATTTTAATATGTCTTTATTTGAGTCTTCAAGCTGCATTTTGGGAAAGTTTGGGGGACATTTCACTAAAAGACTAGTCAGATGATGTTTTAAACTAGTCTTTCACAATTTATTAAGTATTAATCTACTTACCTACTTTTACTCACTCTGTTAGTTACTTTTCTCATTGCAGTGACCAAACACCTGACTTGAACGAGTTTAATGAAGGGGAGGACTAATTCGGCTTCCTGTTGCAGAGGGATAGTCATTCATATTAGGCAGGCACAGTAACAGGAGCAGGAAGCTGAGTGGTCACATTGCAGTGGCAGAGAGAGGTAGCAGAGAACAAACAGAAAGTGGAACTAACATATACAACTTCAAGGCCTGCCCTCCTGAACCACTACTTTCAGTGAGTCTCCACCTTCCAAAGGTTCCATGACCTTCCATGCAGAGACATCAGCTGGAGGAGACACGTATTCAAACACAGGAGCCTTCAAACTATATCATCTATTTAATTTTTCAGTGCTGGAGACTGAACCAAGGGCCTCGTGTGTGTGAGGCAAATGCCTCATCACTGAGCTACAGTCCCAGTCCTTACTTTAACATTTTTTTTATTTGAACAGTATTTTAGGCATCATTCCTGGGTATTTGCTTTAAAGTACTTTCTTGTTTCTAGTTTCATTGCATCCTGGTATTTGCTTGATAACATGGTTCTCAGGCCCAGAAACATAAGTCTGGTTTATTTTTATGAAACTTAATTTCTGAAAATTCTACTAGCTTAAGTCTTTTGGAGTTCTGTCCTTTTTTTCTTATGACCTTTGTCTTTTTACATACACAATCACTGCTATGAATTAAATTTAAATCTTTTGAGACATATACTTTTAAATACATCTGCATCTTTATGTATTATAGCATACAGTCCTTTAAATATGTGCAAATATATCAAAACATATTTTCGTCTATACAGAAAGCACAATGATGCATATGTACTAGAGTTATCTGCCTGCCACATAACGGTACACAATACTGACTATTGTAGCCTGTCCAAGCTCTGCTGTGGAACATCTTAACCCAACATCAATATTAGAGACCCTTTGAGCTATCCTGGTAATATGTTTCCAGGCTACAAGACAGTGGGGGGAGGTTTGCTTCCTGATGCCAGGTTCTCAGAATGTAGAGCTCTTTGGAAGTTTTACTTCCTACCTTGAGCTGAAGGATGGGATGGTAGAATTTTGTTTATTTATTTTGATTACTATTATTTTTTAATCAGAGTGGACATGTTCTTAAAATAATTCTCAGTTTTAATTTACTCCTTCAAGATTCAGGCCCGCCACATATTCTTTAGTTCTAAATTTCAATTCAAGTGTTTTTAACATTCTGACACTGGATAATAGGGGCAGATGCCTGAATAATAAGGATAACTACCAATACTTCTCAGGAGATTTCCATATCTATTCTTTGAATTAACACTGTCTTGGAAATTTTCTACATTTCTAAGTCATACAGTGTGTTTTAATCATATGTTTGTATAAGATAATGGAGTTTTATCCACACAAAAAGAAATGGACTCTGTTGCCGAGACAATCAAGTTATGACTTCCCATGCTGGGAGTTATTTGGCTGATTTGTTGGTTTGAACAATGAGAGAGAATGCTGTCTGGTGCATGAGAACATGGAAAGATGAGATATGAAAATGAGGAGAGAAGAAACACCCATCAGTAGCTGTGCAAACAAAGACATTGATCATTCCTTGCCATAGATGCCTGCTTTTTTTTTTTTTTTTTAAATGGGGCTTTTCTACAGCAGTCAACATAGTTCTTCCATCCTTATTAGGAAGGGTGGCTGATCTGCATGTGTTTATATCTTAGACTTGCTGGAGGTTAGATAATGATTAAGCAGGCTCTCTACTACCTAGCAGCTTACAGTCCACCTGCAGTGGGCAGACAGTAAGCAGGAACACTTAGAAGAGTCCTGTGTTAAGGGACTGAAGTTACACAATGACACTCACAAATGTGAGCTACTTCTCTTCTTCCTTTAATTATCTTAGATTAGTACAGCAAGGAGATGGAGGAGAGGAAGGTGGCATTAAGAATTGCATCCCTGGCAGAAAGGCATGGCAGGTAGGAGACACAGCAGGAAAAGACATGCAAACGTCCCCACGAGGAGCTTCTGCTGTTATAGGTTCCCTGGCATTGGCCTTTTCTCCAGGGTTGTTGCATTTACCTGTTGCTGAGACAGACTGGGTCATTGTGACCTTATCCAGAGAGTGCTTTTCAGCATTGACTAACCTGACATGTTGCTTCAATGCCATCTGAGTCTTACTCATAATAACTGCCAAAGTGACACCTGGCCCACTCCACCTGATCTCTTATTCACAGAGATTTTCACAGAAGCTGCACATTAGAGAGTCTGAGAAGTTGTCATCCCAGCTCAACCCTTCACAAGGTTTAAGCACAAAAGGATTATTCTAATCTCATGTAGTAGAAATGCCAGAGAAAGGATTTGTTCTCAGATCCACTCTATCATGCTTGATGTAGGGTTGAATCAATTGTCAAAAGCTACTTTTGCTGCAATTCAGGTCAAGATGTATAAATGAGAGTGAATAAGAATGTCAGCACAACCAGTGACAAGTCTCATCTGGCACAGTTGAGACTGAGGGCCTAGTGCACCACGGTGTCTCTGCGGTTCCTCTGTCTTCAGTTACCCACTTAGCACTCAGGAGCGATATGAAGAGTTTGACACTTAAGTTCAAGTCTGAGGAAATGGGGAATGTGTTCTGCAGTTTCCAGACGAGGCTTAGGATTTGGTTTAACGTTTCTCAGGGTATGTCTAACCAATAGAAAGATCCTATTATATTCTAGAGTTACAGAAATATGGTATGAGAGTCACAGTTGCTACGAATAACAATCATCCACAATCTTTATGATTTGCTTTTAGAAATTGGAAAACAAGACTTCTTTTTCTGGAAGGCAATATATTTATATACTCATCCATTTTCTGCTATTATGACATGTGCAAAATATTTTTATATATAAAGGATTTAGATGTTAAAGAGTGATTCATAATACTTAGCTTTCTATTTCAGTCAAACACACACATATGTTTGCATACAAGACACAAAAAACCATAAAATAAACGTACTGCTTAACTTATAACTTAAACTTAAGCCTCCACTGTATCCTATACTCCAAAAATGTATCCTTTTAATAATGTTGATACATAACTTCTATTTTGAATTTTGTGTTATATACAGACATAATTGTAGGTTCATGTTTGGAAATGTTATTTTTATGTCTTAAATTTTAGATAATTGATATTATATCATGTGTATTTTTCCCTTTCAACAGTCTGGTTTAAAATTCAATGAAGAAGAGTGGATACCACAGCCTCACTGGGCACCAGTGTTGGCTCCCAATGAAGACTGTACAATTTTCTGTGACTGATCTAGAATATACTAATAAATCATTTTATTTAAAATTTGATATTTTATCATGAAGTTTTTGTATTAGTTTTGACTTTTGAAACACTTCATTAAAATGTCATTTATCTTAGCTAAGCATAGTGGTGCTGTACTGTCTATAGGCTGAAGTAAATGGATCATGAGTTCTAGTCCAGCCTTGATTACATAGTGAGTTCAAGATCAACCTGAGCAGAGAGGTGAGAACATGCCTCAGTCTTCACCCCCTATACACACAGGATTGACTTTAATTACTGATTGTTATGGTTCTCACTTAAATTTTACACCTAAGGTGAGTGTTTTTCACATGATTTGCCTCATCCTTATCCTTCCTAGCTGGCAATCACTTGCTTTTTACAGATAGAAAGTACTTCTAGAGCAGTAGTTCTCAAACTTCCTAATGCTGAGATCCTTTAATACAGTTCCTCATGTTGTAGTGAGCTCCAACCATAAAATTATTTTCATTGCTACTTCATAACTGTAATTTTGCTACTGTTATGAATCACAATGTAAATATCTGATATGAGGGATACTTGACATGTGACCCCCATGAAAGGGTTGTTTGATTCCTCCAAAGGGGTTATAACCTGAAGGTTGGGAACCACTGTTCTAGAGGAACTGGGCATTGCATCCATCAGTTTCTGACCCAGAAGAAGGCATGGTCAAATCTTTTTCAACTTGCATCCTTGGGTGAGTTGGATGAATATGAATAGAAAAGAGGCCCTAGCTAGACAACACCATGAGGAATAGCCCTTTTTTGAAATGTGGAGGCTGTTTATCATCTAAACCAGTGTTTCTCATCCTGTGGGTCACCTAAAACCATCTGCATATCAGCAACACATTTTTTTTCTCTTGGGCTGGTTCATTTCACTCCTGTTAGCAGTTCTCCTTGGCAGGTAACCCATGGCTCTGGCAACTATAACATATTGGAGTCTTAAAAGCAATCCAGGCTTCAACTTCACAGTTTCACAAAATGGCCTCTCTAGGCCTCCATTCAGGGACACCCCTGACACATGTCTGACCTCAGCAGCTTTCCTTAGACCCAGAGGCAAATTCCATAGCCCATTTCTTCTATACTTAACTCTAAAGCCAGAACCACATGGCTGAAGCTGCCAAGTTCTGCTGCTTGCTGGGGCTGCAACATGGCCCCTTCATTCAATCACATCTTCACCAGCTTTCTGGTTTTGATTGTTACCGACACTGCCTAAGCCTGCCTGTCTTTGAACTTGCTCTTTGACCAGGACGGCCTCAGACTCAGAGATCTGTGAGCCCCTGCCTTGCAAGTGCTGGGATTAAAGGTGTGCCCCACCACACCCATCTCTAAGCTTTCCTTTGATTCCTTTTCGCAAATTGGGAATTAGCTGGATGAGATCTTGCCCTGAGGTCATCATTCCCTTTATTCCATTTCTTGATCTGTTTATCTCCTTGAACACAGGATTCAGCTCTATTCCACTTCCTGGTGCCCCTTTTCTAATTGTGTACATTTTTTATTTTTGTTTTCTCAGCTTGCTCCTTTTCATTCTAAATCTTCATTAGAGTTACCACTAATAACCACTTGACAGAGTCTATAGTAGGCTCTTTTGACATTTCCTCTACCAATAGAATTAATCCAAAACTCTTCACTTCAGCCTCAGGTAGACTCTTCCGACAAGGGCAAGAGGTAGCCATTTTCTTCACCAAAGTATCACAAGAATGATCTCTAGGCCACTGAAACTTCTGAAACCTCTCGAGTAGGACTTCCACAGTTCAAATAACTCTTAGCACCACTGTGTTCCATGCTCCTATTAGTAGGTACAACTAAGCAATGCTTAAAGCATTCCACTGCTTTCCTAACCCCAAATGCCAAAGTCAACATTTGTCCAGACAAAAGCATGGTCAGGCCTATCACAGCAATACTCCAGTCCCTGGTACCAATTCTGCTTCATGGGGCTTCTATTTCTATGAAGAAACACCATGACCATGGCAACTCTTTTTTCGTTTGTTTGTTTTTTGTTTTGTTTTTACCAATTTTTTTCCTTTTATTTTATTTTACAATACCATTCAGTTCTACATATCAGTCACGGATTCCCTTGTTCTACCCCCTCCTGCCCCCCTCCCCTTCCTCCCAGTCCACCCCCCCTTCCCACCTCCTCCCGGGCAAACCTCCCCGGAGGACTGAGATCGACCTGGTAGACTCAGTCCAGGCAGGTCCAGTCCCCTCCTCCCAGACTGAGCCAAGCATCCCTGAATAAGCCCCAGGTTTCAAACAGCCAATTCATGCAATGAGCACAGGACCCGGTACCACTGCCTGGATGCCTCTCAAACAGATCAAGCCACAAAGATACCCCACAATAGACTGCTGGGAATGGTCGAGACACAGCCGAATAGGCAACTCTTATAAAGGAAAACATTTAATTGAGGTGGCTCACTTACAGTTCAGGGGTTCAGTCCAGGCAGACATGCTACTGGCTACTTCTTGATCAGAAGGCAATAGGAAGTGGGCTGTCTCACTGGGCAAAGCTTGAGCAAAACGCTTGCCCTCACCGTGACACACTTCCTCCAAAAAGGCCATGCCCACTTCAGTAAAGCCACACCTCCTAATAGTGCCATTCTCTTTGCGGACCATTTTCTTTCACACCATCACAGCACAGTAAGACATTATCAATTTAAAATAAAATAATTTCAATAACTTATAATAAGTTCTGTGAATGCATCCATTCACCCTTCGTGAGATGATGCGAAGCGTTCGGTGTCTATGTCGTAAGATGGAGTGAGGAGAATGAAGCCCACATGTGGCTGCAACATGAGGGCACGAGGGTCCCCTGAACACAAGCCCTTTGACAGGTGACCTGAGAGCTGGGAGCTAGCAAGTGATAAGTGGGTGGGTTGTATAGAGTGGACATGATAAACAAAGGCAAACCAAAGCAAGCAGTCTCATTCTATTTAATATTATTGAACTTAGTTGTCTTTAGGGAACTGAAACTGAAAACTCAGCTAAAGTGGACCTATTGTAAAGAAAGATTGGGGGTCCACAGTGCCACATCTGCTACGTGTTGCTTTTGTCTTGTTTTGGTCCCCTCTGCAAATGGGAAGCCTTTGAACGACGGATGAAGATAACCTGCTTCCTTCACATCCAGGTACCCTGGTGCACAAAGACTCAAAGCACACTTTAAACAGCCAGGGTTCCAGAAAAGCCTCAGAGTTCTTTGTTCTTAGAACTAGGAAAAAAGTAAGTTAATATGTTCTCAAATCACCCTAATGTGACTTTAATGTAAGAAAAGAGGTGAATTTATTTTTAAATTCTCTCCAGAGCTGGCTTTTCTTCTGTCTCAGGCTAAGAGAACATGAAGCCTATTATCACTGCTCTCCGTCAAAGGCCAGAGCACAGTCAACCACTCTGTCTCAGTTCAGCACAAGAGCTCTGGTCAAGTTGGGCTCCGCTTCGCAGAGTATAAATGTATAATGGGCAGACTGCTATCACAAGAAAAATTAAAAGCCTGCCTGCCAAAGGCAGAAAATTTTCTATTATAAAATTATTTTAAGAGGTTAGGATTCTGGGTGGAGAGATAAAGTACACATTGTCACTCCTCAAAAGGTGAGTTGAGATAGCCAGCTGGGAGGAGGTAAAGAAAATATTAAAAAGCAACATGACCTCAAGAAGGAAACCTCCCTGTCTCAGCTAGTTATTCTACAACACACAAAAGGATGCCAAAGGCCAGGAAACTTAGTGTACCCATGAGGATGAAAATGTTTTATTTTAAAATACTTACATAATGAGGGCAGTAAGTATATCATAATACTTATGAAGCATTATGAAGTAATATGAAGCCTGGGATTAATTTGTCTTTATACCAAATAGTCATACGATATAATTTTAAACAATATTTGTGGAAAGAAGCACAAAGAACAAGATGCCTAGGAGCCACAAAAATCACAATAATGCCCTGTTGACATCAAGTCAATTCTTCAGTCCGTGACACAGACACTGAGCTGAGCAAAAACAGCCTTAATGTTAGTCACAGCCCTGAATAGTATCTGTCCTTTCCAATATTCCCTGGTTCTTTAACAATTTTAACCTCTCTCTCTCTCTCTCTCTCTCTCTCTCTCTCTCTCTCTCTCTCTCTCTCTCTCTCTCTCTTTGTGTGTGTGCCTGTGTGTGTGTGGTGTGTGTGTATGTGTGGTGTGTGTGTATGTGTGTGTGTGTGTGTGTGTGTTGTGTATACACAGACCAGTCATTGTATATATAGATACAGCTTCCTTTTGCTCCACCTTGCTGAGTCAGGGTCTCTCTCTCTCTCATTATTCCTGCTGCTGCACTGCATACTCTGGGTTCTCTAACCCACAGATTTCTGGAGATTCCTGTCTATGCCTCCCATCTCCCTGTAGGAACTGGAAGGCAGGTGCCTGCTGCTGCATCTAACTTTTCACATGGGCTCTAGGCCCCAAGTCATGTGATCAGGCTTCTGCTGCAAGTACTCTTACCTTCTAAGCCGCCTTGCTGGCCCCCCAGTGTTCTTTAATTTATATGGAGACAATGGATTCTCTCCTTGCCCTTTAGACAGCTATTCAAATCTGTGTCATTTGAGCAGCTTTAAAATTTCTAAATGAGCTTGTGGACTTCTACAAAGAATCTCTTTGGGTTTTGACTTAGACTATATTATGTATATAAACTGACTTGGAGAGAACTGATACCATAAATTACTAAATGTTTTAACAAATGGAATTCAGAGTTGAAATTTTTCAAGTCTTTTGTTAATTTATTCTGTAGTATTTTCTGTTGACGCTGTCATAACTGTGCCTAGCTGATGTATGTCCTTGTCAATGTTATATATGCAGAGATGGGTTTTGGTAAATTTGTCCACTATTTCTAATTCCTTCCTTGACACACCCTGAGCTTCCCTATGAAAACAACAAAATCATCCACAGAAGAGATGGTTCACTTCTTGTCCTTTATGTCCCTTACTTATTTTACAATGATTGCTAAAACTTTCTACAAAAAAAAGTCTAATAAAAGTGGTGAAGGTAGCATTTACACACTGACCCTGACCTGAGGGAAGCTGGTGACCATTTCAGTCAAGTGTGGTAACATTTGTGCCTTTCAAGATAGTTTTCCTCTGAGTACATCTAAGGACAGCTCTCCCATGTAGTCTTTAGTACATTCATTTGATTGATTTTTGATATTAAATGCAAATTTCCTCTTCATGTTATATTATTCTCATTTATGTTATTGGGTTCAAATAAACTTAGATACTGTCTGATAGTAATTTGATATGGATTTTCCCATCTATATTCTGGGAAGTTACTGGTTTCAAATTTCATGTCTTTTAATATTTTTACGATGATTTAGTGCTTCATAAAACATGCTGGGGAATGTTCTTGATTCCTGAATTTTGTGAACATTTGTGTGATTGCTGTATTATTCATTCCTTGAATAATTGATTCAGTTTCTGATGAAAACATCCAAGTCTGAACATTTGTCAGTGACAATATTCTCAACAGACAATTTATTCAATCGGCATCTATCTGTGGAGGTCTTTTGGTGAGTTTTATTTTTCAAGGAAATTGATTTAAAATAAAAGTGTTGCACAAATCCATTGCTAACAATCCTCATTGTTCTTCCCACTCCTGCATGGTTTGGCCAGTCCTTACATTAGATAGCGCTGTGTTCTGTTTTCTCCTCCTGGTCAGCTGTGAGTAATTCATCAATAGTTTTCCAAAGGAATCTAGTTTCTTCCTTGCTACTTTTCTCCATCGCCTATATTATTTATTTCTCCACTGATTTTCCTCTTTAGTTATTATTTAATTTTTTATATTTTCTAGCTTCTCCTGGAGCTAGTTCATAAATAATTAATGTAAATATTTTTTTATCTCATAATATAATTTTAACTACATTTATATAAGTGTCCATATATTAACATCAACAAATGACATGATTCATTTTATTTATGCATGTACACACATTTATATGTGTATAATTTTCATTTTTAATTTGTGATTTGTCTAAGGGTGTATTGTTTATGGTATTCCTTTCTGCTCTCTGTCTCTCTCCATCTCTCTCTCCCTCCCTCCCTCCCTCCCCCCTCTCTCTTTCTGTTTTAGAAACAGAGTCCCAGAGAGCCTAGACTAGCACCAAACTTGCTATACAGTCAAGTTTGAATTGAACTCTTGATCTTCCTGTCTCAGCTTCCCAAGTGCTGGGGTTACACTGTGTCACCTGGCAGTTGCCTCTCATTTCTAAATTTTCTGTTCATCTGTGTCTTGCTGTGCTAGGGGTTGAAGCCAGGACAGGAACACACCAAGCAATGCTTTGCCACTGAGCACCGTTTCACGGTTTGTCTCTGCTTTAATTATGTATTAGTCAGAGAACAGCATTCAGTCTCCACTTTCTGGCTATAATTAAGACATGTTATGGATTATTAAATGGCCCATCTTGACAAACATCCCAGGTGAGCTTCATTATGCAGCCATTGTTGGCTGCAGTTGTCTACGGATGTGTGTCAGATCACCATGACTTTGATGTTCAAGTCTGCGTTCCCATTAATCTTCTGTCTGCTGTTAAATTCCCAGCTTTGATTATAGGTTTCTTGGTTTCTTTTGTAACTCTCATTATTTGCCTTGCACATTTTGAAGCTCAATTATCTGGGGAAAATCTCTATCTTGAAAAATTTCTGATATTAATGCACTTATTTAGGTTTCTTAAGCTTGCTTGTCACATGACTTTTTCCTAACTAAGTTTTTATGCTTCAATTTTGCTTGTTTCAGGTGACATAACTGGCTCTTCATTTTCAACCCCTCTCCATCTGATATATTTGTAACTTATATTCCATTTTATTTTATTTGTTGACTTGAGACAAAGTCTTAAGTTATCCAGGTCAGTCATTACATATTTGAAAGTGACTTTGAACTCAAGATCTTCCTGACTCAACTTCCCCAAATGCTGGGATCACAGGTGTGTGCCACCTAACCTGAAAATCTGTGTCCTATTTTCTAATGGTTTCCCTGTGACCCCTGTGTTGGTTTTATGTGGAGCTTTTACCCTGCAAGGAAAAGTCACAAGGCACAACAAAACCCACTATTAAGAGTTTTATTAGGAGGAGAGAGGGACAGGACAGAGTGTGTCGTCAGGCCTGTTGAAAACATATGTGCAGAGAGCGGGGAGGGTACATGGAACCCACCCACCTCTTACGGACTTATGTAGTCCCACATGGAGTCACCTGGCTACTACATGATCACACTGCACACAGATTACATGACCACGTGGGCATGGATTATGTAGGACATATGGCTCGGGAATGACTAGGTGGAAATGAGTAAGTGTCCCACCAGGGCATGCATGATAATGGAGGCATAGCTAGAATTCCTATCAGCCCAGATTCTTTATTTTTGTAAAAGATGGCAGATGAGTGGGTATGGGGGTGTCGTTTCTCCTGAAAACTGCTTCTGGCTGATTTGGTGGGTGTTGATTTACTCTTGGGGGTGGAGTAGGGAAGGGAGCTTCTGAGGTAGCCAGGCGTCCTGGGATGGTGGATTGTTGTCTGCTGCTCTGGAGCCATCCATCTTTCTCAGCTTGGGACTCTGACTGCTTGTGTCTGAGAAGGTGCTGGTGAGAGAGAGAAAAGATTAGAAAAAAGAATTTTATATATATATATATTATATATATATATATAATATATATATATATATTCTATGTGCATATGAAGCACAGCTCTGTAAGCCCATATGCGCATGTGCAGGGGAATCCATAAGAAGCAGCTCACAGACTCCTCCCCCTTCTTCTGCCCCCCCCCCATGCACATGCCTTCCACAGGCCTGGTCATGTTCCTTCCTGTGCCTCCCTTCTCCCTAATAAAACTCTGACAGTGGGTTTTGTTATACCTCATGGCTTTTCTCACACAGTAACAGTACCACTTAATGAATAGCATTGGGCTGCCACATTAAAACCAACACCCTGTTTACTTCTTTATGAGCTATTCAAGTTTTGTGTATTATATTTCAATTTTTTTCATTTACCTCTGACCTTTATATTTTCTAAGTGGTTTTACCCAGGCTTTGTATTTTTCTGAACCAGGTCTCACTATGGTCCTAGGCTAACCTTGAGTTCAAAACCTCCCTGTGTCAGCTTCCTTAATGCTGGTATGTATCCTGAAACTGTTGTGCTCATCACAAGACCCCAAAGCAAGACCACCACAGAGCCAATATCTGATGCAAGCACACAGAGGTTTTTTTTTTTTTTTTTTTTTTTTTTTTTTTTTTTTTTTTTTTTTTTTTTTTTTTTTTTTTAATAACAAGCAAGCCCTGGAGCTTGGTCCGTGTCCAACACTCGACATGGTGGGTGGAAGAGGACGGCCGGAGCGCTCACTTGAAAGGGTTTATATAGGAAAGGTTTACATGCAGCTTGGGATTGGACAAGGGGGCTGGGGTGAGGTAGTTCTTTGAAGCTACTGGCTGAACTATAAGCATGAGGTTACTGATGGCTGACAGAATGCAGGGTATCAACAGAGAAATACATTTTTTACTCCCTGCATCTTGCTTTACCAAGTCTAAGATATATAGACACTGTTTCAGTCTTATCTTCCCATGAGCTCAACTTCTGGTCAGTTCTAAAACTGCTGGTCAGCAATACCTTTCAGGGGGATGTCTCTCAAGAGGGCTACTGATTGATTTTTCCCTTTCAAAACCTAGCTTTTGAGTTATTTACACTTTCCCACATGGTAACATTTTTTTCCTCTTCTGGAAATACAATTTATATATATGCAGTTTGAATCTAAAATGTGGCCACATGAGGCTTTAGGGGAGTGGGGTCTGGATAACAGAGGTAGTTCACCAGGTGCAGGCCTTTCTGGGGTTGACCCAACTCTGACTCTGGTCCAATTCTCCTGCTCCCTGTCTGCTGTGTGAGCAAGCCAGCCCAACTCATGTCTCAGTGCAGCACACAGGGCCACTCTGCTGATGCCACTCTGCTGATGCCCATTCTTGCTGACTGATGCTTCTGAAACTGTAAGCTGAGATAAGGCTCTCCTCTCTCAAACTGCTTCTGCCAGGGATTCTGTCACAGCAACAAGACACAACTAACACAGTTAAAATACTATGGTGGTCTGAATGAGAATGGCCCTGCAGGCTTGTGTATTTGAATGTTTGGTTCCCAGTTGATGGACTGTTTAGGAAGTATTGGGAAGCATGGCCTTGTTGGAGGAGGTGTGTCACTCAGGGTGGTTTTGTCACTCAGGTGGTTTCTACCTGCAGATATGGATCAAATGTGAGCTCTCAGCTACTGCCCCAGCACCATGCCTGCCTGCTGTCTCTCTCCACCATGATGACCATTGACTAACCCTCTAAAACTGTAAGCAAGTCCCCAGTCAAATGCTTTCTTTTGTAAGCAGCCTTGTTCGTGGTGTTTCTTCACAAAAATAGAACAGAAACTAAAACAGATACTTTGTATACTTTGTATTCTCAACTCACTAAAACTGTATTCATTAGGTAATATAATGGTAGAATTTTTCTTAAGCATTGACTTCAGAGAATTTAAGTAATTGAGCCAAACTTTTACTAATTAAACTGAACATACAATTTCACTTTGCTGTTATTTTTGCTTTGGCAAGTCTCACTTTGTATTCCAAGCTAGACTCTAACTAGGGATCCTCTGCCTCAACCTCAGGGTGCTGAGATCTCAATGGAAGCCTCATGATTTTTTTTTTTTTTTTGGCATCAAATGTTTCTTCATTTTCAGTGAGTCAGTGTAGGACATTGTTCCTTTATTGAGTGGATAGAAATTAAGAATTATGCTCTGATACTTGTATTACTAACACAATGTCTAATAAACAGCCCTGCATCTCAAGACAAAAACCTTCACACAGAACACTCCCTGGATGACAGCATACCGTGACCTATGTGAGTCTCTAACAGTGTGTATCTGTTTCCATACTTACATATTTCTGCTTCTTCTTGTACTCTGGAAAGTGTCCATGTTTGAACAATTAATTATATCATCATCAATTAAACTTGAATTTGACTTGATATTCTAAATGAAATATGAAGAGATAAATGTAATAAGAGTAGCAAAAACAGCTTCTTATAATATTTGAGTGTTTCCATTGAATTAGGGACCAATTTTTAAGATATGACTTAAACAACACACTAATTTAAAACTTTTCTCTCTACATTTTTCTCTACATAACCCAAATGTATTTAAAGTACCAACATGAATATTGATATTTTTATTGTTGTCATATATATTTTCTCAGTCATCTAATATAGTTTTTTAAAGTATGATTTGAATCATCTATAAATTATTTGGGATGTATCATTTGGGGTAGAATTTAAGTAGGAAAAATATATGTCATACAATACAGGACAGAGGCAAGATACTCATCTATTCTTCAGATGTGTTTGTGATCTCTGTGCAATCTTCTATTATAATGCTGTTCAAGGTAATTGTTTTTCTTTCTTTTTGTGCTGAGGACTGAGCCTTCTCATAGATAGTCAGGGGATAGTCATCATGAAGGCCATGATGATGGACCCTAATATCATAATCAACAGCCTGTAAAACCAGGAAAAGAATGGATCTGATTCCCATTTCTTATCTTACATAGAGACATGATATTCTAAACTGCTCCAAAGGTCTTATTATTATCATATAGCAGTCATATTTCTGAAGAACAAAGATCAAATATTGCCCTAAACTAGAGCTAAGACAAGTAGGCCAAATAGACACCAGACAGGGAAGCACCTCTTAGGAAGACTTACAGAAATAGTAATAGCCTACCTAAAACTGTAGGTTGGTATAATGGTCTTTGGCCACTGTCCACCACACACCTCAAGAGTATGCCACACACAGTGGTCTCTCTGGCTGTTTGCCACTCTTACCTTTGAGAATGCCCACTTTAACTCTGGCCATCTTCTGCACTACATTCTTTAGTCTCATCTGAATCCCTTTAATGGATCACAAGGATTGGGGGGCAGAGAAAAGACAAGAACAGGGTCTTGGTGACATTCTTTGGTTTTTCCTCTGGGTTGCTACTGAATTACCTTCATCTTCATTGTGACAGGCATGAACACCCCTTCCTCAGGGCATCAGGGAATTCCCTTTTCCTTTCTACTTACAGCCCTCCCTCAGCCGTGGGTTCTCTGCCTGAGTATGGATCCCTCACTCTCCTGTTTTAGAGGACTATGTCAGTTTACCCTGTTCACTTGAGCGTCTGTGTACTACGACATCAGCGCTAACATAATTCAAGTGCCATTATCAAAACAAAGGTTGCTGTTTTCAAATAATGTTTTCTGGTTGTGTCCATTGAAATCTGATGAGATCAATGTGTTTCCTATATCAGATTAAAAGGATAACACCAGGCTTCAGCTGTCAGATTCTTCTGTGTCTGATGCACTTATTTACATAATGTGCTAACTGGGTCCTAAGGAGAGCATAGGAATGCCCCAGTGATTGTTAGCCTCTGTCACATTGTGGTCAGGATAAATAGCTTTATTTTGGAATTCTCTCCCAATCTTAGAAAATGCTTATGGGAAAAAAAAGTATTTATCTAAAGGAAACAATCATATCTTTATTATGTGTATATTTTTGTAAAGTTTGAAACCTAGTCCTTGATGTCCAGGAACTTGGCTCACACTGACTGACACAACTCTAGAATTAAGTAAACCATGCTATTTACTACATGATGTTTACTCATAAAACAGGCAGGACAAGACACCCCTGATTCCCAGAACATTGTTGTAGTTGACCCACATTGGCCAGAGAATTTGGTCCCCATTGACGGAGGCTCCTCTGTAACTCAGCAGCGCACAGAGCTCCTGAGTTACAGACTTCTGAGGATGCTCTGGCTGTTCAGTGGTGTTTCAGCCTCTCTCTCTTCTTAAGAGGAAGTTCTCCAGTTTGTTTGTGCACCAGTTTGGTTTGGTGTGGTTTAAGTGTTAAATGGCCCCACAGGCTCATGGGTGTGAACACGGGGTTTCCCAGCTAGTGGCACTATTTGGAAAAGTTATGAACTTTTAGAAGATGTAGGCTTGCTGGAGGAAGTGCATTACTGGATGAGTGACTTGATGTTCTATAGCCTGGTCCACTTCCTGTTCACTCCCTGCTCTGGACTGCTATAGTAATGTGGACAGGTGGCGTCTGTTTCTAACAGAAGCCATGACTTCCAGGATCCATGATAAGGCCATCCCTTCCAACTTTAGGTCAGAATGCACCCTTTCCACTTTTTCTGCATCAAGTTGCTTTTGTCAGGGTATTTTGTCACAGAAATAGGAAAAAACAATTATTGGGACAAATTTGGTCCTCAGACTTTAAAAACAGAGAGCTTCACATTGCTTATATAAATAAATGGCAATTTAAATAAAATGCTAAAGACTAATAGTATACAATTAATGATTGGGGCCTAGAGAAAATCCCACCACCTCTTCAAAGCAGCATTATAGCACATTATAAAAGCACACTCTATGAACCTCTTCTATTGTAAGGAAAATCCATCTCTAGAACACTCTGCTCTGGTTAGTTTTTTGTTAACTTTTGGTACAACCCTGATTTATCTGAGAATAAGGAGCCTCATCTAATGAATTTTCAGATCAGATTGGCCTGTTGCTGTATCTGTAAGAGACTGGCTATCTTGATTGATGATTTATATGAGTGGTCTCAGCCTACTGTGGGTGGTACTCCTAGGCAGATGAGTCTGGGATATGTTTAACAAACAAACAAACAAAAACAAAGTTGATCCTGACCAGACAGTGAGCCAGTAAGTAGCATTACTCAAGTTCCTGCTTCAACTTCCTACCTGACTTCCTCAAAGATGGACTATGGTCTGGAACTTTAAGATGAAATAAACCTTTTCCTCTCCAGGTTGCTTTTGGTCATGGTGTTTATTACAGGCACAAAAAGCAAACTAGAACAGAATCTTTATTCAATCTGCTCCTGACATTGGAAGGAAATTACAAAATTTTCATTGACATTCGAGATTCACACTGATGGCCTACTAAATATAATAAATTCTGTTTCCTGTAACTTTGATCTAAGGAGGAAGAGAAAGAACAAAATGAGGCTACATCTACCAAAAAGAGAGGAAAAGGCACAGAGAACAGCTTCGACTTCACAGGGTGTGCTGAGTAGTTTTTGTCACCTTGACATACACTAAAGTCCTCTGGGAAGAGGACACCTCACCTGAAGAATTGCCTCCATCAAATTGGCCTGTGAGCAAGGCTGTGTGATTTTCTTAATTGTTCATTGATGAGAAGCGTACACTCCACTCTGGGCATTGCCATTTTCAGGCAGGTGGGCATGGACTGTATAAACTCAGCTAAGCAAGACCGAGGAAGCAAGTCAGTAAGCAGTGCTCCTCCAGGTCTTGACTTTAGCTCTTCCCTCCGCATTCCTGCCCTGAGGTCCTGCCCTAACTTGTATCAACCATGCTCTGTAACTTGTAAATGAAGGAAACCCTTTCCTCTCCAAGTTGCTCTTAGTCTGCTGTTTGTCACAGCAGCAGAGACCAAAGCAGAGAGACCAAAAACCTCCCACTTGCTTCACTCCAAGGAAATCCAAATTTCCAGATCAGTGCTATGTCTGTTGGAAGGCAAATTATTAGAAAACTCTTATCTGAATATTGAGCATCATTCTAAGACTTCTTGCTTATCAATGAGGTGAAGACAGAATACTGGAGAGTTTACTGTCCCAAGGATCAAAAGCCCCTGAATTAGAACCCCAGGTATTGTCCTTGGAATGAGGAAGCTCTTGGCTCCAGTTGACTCCTCACTTGACCATCACAAGTGTGACAAAGTCTCACGTAAATCTTGAAGTCACAGGTAGGACCATGATTTTCTCCTTGATAGTGGAGCCTACAACTCTGCTCTTACCTTATATGCTAGACAGTTGGCCTCTACCTCTTATGTAATGTGCATCAGTAAGAGCCTCATGACAAAATGTCCACTGTGCCTTATGCTGTGTATGGAAGAGTTACTGTGCTGGCTAATTTTATGTCAACACAAACTGAGTCATCTGAGAGAAGGAAACCTTAATTATGAAAATGCTACCATAAAATTGTGCTATAGGCAAGCCTGTAGGGCATTTTTTAATTAGTGATTGATGGGGAAGGCTCAGCCTATTGTGGGTGGGGCCATCCCTGGCTGGTGGTCCTGGGTTCTGTCAGAAAGCAGGCTGAGCAAGCCATGAGGAACACTAAGCAGCACTCTTCCATGGCCTCTGCATCAGCTCCTGCCTCCATGTTCCTACTCTACTTGAGTCCCTGTCTTGACTCCTCCTGATGATAAAACTGTGGTGTGGAATCATAAACCAAATAAATCCTTTCTTCCTCAAGAGGCTTTGGTCATGGTATCCATCATAGCAATAGTAACCCTAACTAAGACAGTTAATCTTGACCTGCTTTTTTCTAATAATGTCCAACTGTTCTCTACATTTATTGAAAAAAAAATGGTGTTCTAACTTCTCTTCATTCCATAAATAATCCAGTAACTGTCATGATCATTGCTCCTGGAGATAAACAATTCATTCCTTTCAGCCCTCCTCACTAACCCACAAGCATGGGCACCAACAGGCCAAAAGGGAAATCACAACCATTCAATTATAAAAAAAAAAAAATGGGAAATTCTTGTGCTTCTCCTAACCATAAATAATATTTTCTCTGCCTTAAAGTCCAAATAGAACTTTATCCCATAATCAGTAAACTGCTTTGTGTTGGACTTATAAATCTCTGTCAACATCTTGTAATAATGAGTTTATCTATTGTAATCTTCGTATTAATAATATTAGTCTTTAGATATTATATACTTGAATGTCCATTTGGTATAATTGACTCGCTTTCATAATCAATCAACCCTCAGCTGGTCATAGGGCATTCTTTTTTTCCATAAATCTGGGTCTCTTCAATTGTCTCCCAAGCTTGAGTGAAGACATAAACTTTTCTATGACTCAATTAGTCAAAAGTAGCCAGACAGACCCAATTCCTATCTCCTATGGGATTTTATGGACTCAAACCTTGAGTGGGGATTGCTAGATAGCTAGTCAGTTATTAAGCAACATAGAGGGCATGGAGGATGGGACTTGTAGCTCATAATTAGAAGCCTGAAAAAAATAGGAAATGAGACTAGGACTTTGACAATTGGTAAAAAGAATGATATCTGGGCTCCCAGCCTGCCCCCGACTTCCCTTCTGGTCCAGAGGTGAGTACCCGGGTCCAACCCGGACCCCATCCCTGGGCACCAGCCACTCCGGGAAGACCTGCCCAACTTGGCACCAGGTTCTGGCCACCAGGCAGCTCCCCCTTCTCTGAGCCTCCACCAGGAAGGGCATCCCCTTTTTCCAATAGCCCCAACCCCCCCTCCCCCCCCCCCGCAGCCCCTGCAATCTCTGCGCCCTGCCCCCACGCCCATCTGCCCGAGACCCCAGCCACTTCCTGAGACTTAGAGAGACCGGCCCCTTTTCCAGAGGTGAACCGGTCCCCCAGCCTCCCTCCCAGCCACCCTGCCTCCCAACTGCACTTGCCGACCTTCTGGACCAAATAAAGACGCCTCCCAGCCTGCCCGACCCATTCTGACCTTCTGGACCAGAGAGTTGGACAAGAGAACTCCCTTTTGGACAAGAGAGAGAGTCTTCCTGAATCTGTCAGCTCTTTCTGAAATAAGTACACTGTAGACCAAGAAGGAACCACAAGGAGATGGGCAGACGTCAAGGCAGAAGTACATACAACAAAATGAAGAGCAATACAGCATCACCAGAACCTAGCCCGCCTCCAACATCTAGACCTGAATGCCAAAAATTGGAAGAAGCAGAAGAAAGTAGCTTTATGAGTAACTTCATGAAGAAGGTAGAGGCTTGTGTAGAGGAAAAGACAAGAAAATTGGAAAGAACGCTGTAAACAACTAGAGGAAAGGGCAAACAAATTAGAAGAAAACAATAAAGCTCCGGAAGAAAACAATAAAGCACTGAAAGAAAATCATGAAAAAGCAATGAAACAAACAAAGGAAACAGTCCAAGAACTGAAAAGGGAAATTGAAAAAATAAAGAAGACACAAACAGAGGGAATGCTGGAAATAGAAAACCTGAGTAAA